>NC_056615.1:23360085-23441363 GCF_018340385.1 Cyprinus carpio
ACCCCAAATTACTGAACAGTAGTGTATATTGTTATTACAAAATATTTATATTTTAAAAACATAGCTTCTTAAAATTTTTTTTTCTTTTTTTTTTACTTTTTATTCATCAAAGTATCCTAAAAAAGTATCACATGTTCTGAAAAAAATATTAAGCAGCAGAACTGTTTCCAACTTTGATAATGAATCATCATATTAGAATGATTTCTAAAGGATCATGTGATAATGATCATAAAAATTCAGCTTTGCATCACAGAAGTAAATGATAATTTAAAGTATAATAAAATGTAAAAACAATTATTTTAAATTGTAATAATATATCACAATATTACATTTTTTTTTCTGTATTTTTGATCAAATAAATGCAGGATTGATGAGCAGAAGAAACTTCTTTCAAAAACATTAAAAATAGTAATGTATCCAAACTTTTATATATATATACTTTTTTTTTTTTTTAAGCCAAACAGTTGACTGTAGCTATTGCCTTCTGTGGTATGGAGAAAAATATAATAAAATATTGAAGTTAACTGCTATCTCAACTTTTTGGTTACCAACAGTTACTTCAAAATATCTTGTTCAACTGAAGAAAGAAACTGTTTGAACTATCTCTTTAAAACCAGCCTAAGGTGGTGTGATGATCTTGGTTGACAAGGTTTAATAGTTTTAGTGCAGTTTTGGGTGCTTGCTGATGAGGATAGTAGACCAACAAGCCACTTTTTAGTCTTTTAGCAGGTAATTGACCTGATTTCTCCATAATTGAGTGGTTAAACAACAAAAAGAGACTGTGATTGGTCAGATTCTCATTTAAGACAAAACAGGAAGTGATAAAAGGCATAGTTACCTCAGACTGAGGAAGTTCGCTACAGCTTTCTCTCTGAGCTCTCTTTGGGTCACAGTGAATCATCATCCACTGCAACTCAAACTGGAAAAAGACAAAACAATGAAGTTATTTCTTTATTTGATTATATAAACAATCCTAAACCACAAGGCTTTTATGTTTCACATGTATCAGAATTAGGTTTTCAATTTTAAGTCATTTTAAGTTTGACTGACAACACTATCAGACTTTATTTTTATCTGTCCTTTGGACGAGAAGGAACAAGGTGCCGAGGTCCAGCAATCTGACAGTTACAATGACTGATTGTAACACATATCAGACATTTATTACAGGTAGTCACTGTAACAGGATGTGATGGATTTGATATGTGCAGGGTTACAGTAACATTCATCAAATACAGTAGAGATCCACTGCAAAACCTAATCATAACACAAAAGAATTAACCCTTCCAAAACTTGAATCTCAGAAATAATTAACCCTTCTATAATTTCAATCTTAGAATGATTTTTCCCAAACTTTAATATTAGAAAGAGTTAACTCTTCCAAAACTTCAATCTTAAAAGAATTAAGCCTTCCAAAGAAATAATTAACCATTCCAAAATTTCAAATCTTCGAATTAACCCACCCGAAACTTCTTAAAAAAAAAAACACTTTCAAAGAAGAAATGTACCTGAATTCTTTCAAAGAATTAACCCTTTAAAAATTCCAATCAGAGAAAGAATTAACCCTTCTAAAACTTCAATCTTAGAAAGATTTAAGCTTTCAAAAGAAAGAATTAAACCTTCCAAAACTGCAATCTTAGGTGGAAAAAAAACTAACACTTCCAAAGAAAGTATTAACCCTTTAAAAATTCCAATCTTAGAATTAACCCTCCCAAATATTCAATCTTTCACACTTTCAAAGGAAGAATTAACCATTCCAAAATTTAAATCTTAGAAAGTATGAACTCCTTCAAAGAATTAACCTTTCCAAAATTTCAATCTTAGAATTAACCATTCCAAACTTCAATTTAAAAAAAATAAATAAAAAAAATAACACTTCCAAAGAAAGAATGAACCCTTTCAAAATTTCAATCTCAGAAATAATTAACCCTTCTAAAACTTCACTATTAGAAAGCAATATCTTACTAAGTACATATTATGTATCTGAATGTTTTGCTGGCAAATATGGCAATAAATAATGCAATTATTTTTTTCCTACATAATCTTCAGGCAAATGTTTTTTATTCATATTCATTACTTTGAAATGTAAAACTTTTTGGTGCACCTTTAAGAAAGTTAAATATACACTGTATTAGTAAATATTTAATATTGAACTGGTAACTCTCACCACTACAGATGTGTTGGGATCAGAATCCAATCTTCCGATCAGAGTGTCTCCTTCTGTATTGACGTAGCCCTTCCTCTTGATGGGTTTCCGGTCCACAGGGTGACAGTCCACATACAGTGTCACCAGCTCTTTCTCCACACCAACCATCACTTTGTGCCATTTAGTGTTGAAGAGGACGGAAAGGCCTGGGAAGGTGACAGTCTGCACATCTCCCTCCATAGTGGTGAGGAAGAACTCCAGGGCCTGCTGGTCTCCATTCAGACGCATACCTGCCTGCTTCAAACCGTCTTCATCCACCACCTGCCAGATGTTCCACACCTTGTTGACAGTGTTCTTGATCATGCGGAAGGTGGTCATGAAGGAGTACTCATCTGGGAAGCCCCTTGGAAAGTTCAGCCTGGTGGGCAACAAATATTGATATATGTTGAATATGTGTCTGTGTCTAATATTTCACAAATGAATTGCAAGCAGCAATCAAGATACTGGTAGTTATATCTATTGTCTACTGTTAGATACAAAAATAATGTGTACGGTTAAACTAAATGTAATTTAAACTTAACAAAATGTTAATTGTGTACTGGTATCTTAAAGTTTTCATGTACATTTTAAAGTAGCTAATATATATTTTAATGCATATAAATAATGAATATGAATAAGTTGTGAAGACAGGTGGTTTTAGTGAAATAAAAGAATAAAATAATAAAAAAAGAATAATAAAAGATAATAATATAAAATAAAAGAGTGAAATAAAACTAATTTAAAGAAATGGTGCATTTGTGTTAAAAATATACTAGTGATTTTAAAGTTTTAAATATATATTTTATATGAAAATGTGCAAGTGGTTTTAGTGCAAGTTTAAAGAAATAAAATAGCAAAATAAACAGTGTGAAATAAAGAGGAAATTAAATGGAATGGTAAATTTGTGTACTTTCTAGTGATGAAAAACAAGGTTCTGAAACTTGTTTTACATTTTTAAATACATACATAGTTTACATTACATGTAGTTTAACAGTACACATTATTTTTGTATCTATATACATATACATTTAAGTATTCTAAGTGGAAACTGAGTTATGGTCCATGGCCAGGTGGTTTTAGTGAAATGAAATGAAATAATAGAGAGTGAAATAAATAAAAGATGCAATAAAGAGAAAAATAAATGAAATTGTACATTTGTGATAAGAACATTCCAGTGATGGAAAAAAAAAAGGTTCTGAAATCTGTTTTAATTTTTTAAATATATATTTTCATTTAAATAAATATAGACTTACGGTCTGTGGCTAGGTGGTTTTAGTGAAATAAATACAAATATTATTCAAAATATACAAAAAAAAAAGAAACTGAAATAAAAGGTAAAATAAATAGAAAATTAGATGAAATGGTACATTTGCGTTACAAACATTGTAGTGATTAAATTCAAATCAGAAAAAAAACTGCTCATTTTACAAACCAATAGCAGGTAAAATTGTGGAGCATTTCTCAAGAATTGCAATAATTTCTCAAAAATGTAATGCAAAAGCTTACACTATAACATTGCATTGATAGGTTTCTTAAACAGAAAGTGCTTCTGCAAATTTGTAATGAAGTTGCATTCTTGTCACAAAGCACATCTATTTATACAAAGGATCTATTACCTCTAAGAATAGTATTTCACCTCCATTATTGTCTGATCATCAAGGGAATAGCCCTGCATTATACACACAGAGCAGCTCGCCTTCAAGTTGCTCTGAGATAAAATTATGAATGCCAAACAGATCAGAGCCAAGTGCACTTTCATCTTCAAAGCCTGTGTGTTGTACGTGAGTTTTTTCAAAGGGACGGTGCTTGCTTTCATTGCACTGTGTTAAAGAATCAGAGGCCAGGCCGCAGGCAGAGACGAAACACCACAGCATCTGAGAATCAATTACCTTGTCCGGTTTTACATACACCCTCTTTGGGCTTGACCCGTGTGCTGTTTTAACAGGCAGAGGCGCTCTACGGGAGATGCTCTTACAAATGAAGCTACAGCGGCCTTTAACAAACTTGTAAATGGATCAAGACCAGACCATAAATATGGAGCTTCCTGTTGGCTAGTAAAATAAATGAGGGCCACAGTTTGGAATGATCTCTAATCTCAAGAAATCACTTTCTCCCTTTCCATTTCCGAGTCACGCTTTCCTAAATAGATATTAGCAATTAAAAAATACTCAGAGTCCATCTCATAATTTGCTGGCTAGTGTCAGTTAAGTAAAAGTTTCCTTTTGTTACAGCAGAGTTCTTAGACAGTATTAATGGAGATGAGCATTATCCAAACGCTCAGGCCTTGAGTTTTATGTCACATTATGCCACATTAAAACACTGTCAGATTTAATCTCTGTAACATCATTTACATTTATATATTTTCCCTTTTTTAAAACATTTGCAACTTGCATTGAATTCATTATATTGAACCAGTTACTTTGTTTCCATCTGTGATCATAATAGTCATATTCACTATAATTATCCTTGTGAAAAAGAAGTGTGCACAACTGTTTTAAATGTTCACTTGTAGAGTCCATAATTCATAATAACAGTGAAAAAGTCCATCACTGATTGACCTCTCACATCAAAATTCATCAGTGAATTAGTTTAGAACTGTTTTGTAGTTTTGGCGTGTAAACGGTGATTGATCTGTGTAGATTTCTCTCCTGATTCAGATGAGAAACTTTATCACTGGAGGAAACAATATTATAGATAGCTGACTCATACATTAGCTGGAAGCAATGGTTTGAAGTTTAAAATGTCTTGATGGATTTGTTTCTCACGAACGTACAGCTTTTCTCTTCACAAGACATTGATTGATGGACTGGAGTGGTGTGGATTTCTTGTGATGTTTTTATCAGCTGTTTGGACACTCATTCTGACGGCACCCATTCACTGCAGAGGATCTGTGAGCAAGTGATGTAATGCTACATTTTTCCAAATCTGTTCTGATAAAGAAGCAAACTCATCTACATCGGAGTACAGCAAACTGTCATTTTGGGGTGTACTATTCCTTTAAGTATATTACATCTGTAATAAAGACTAAACACTATACTATAAAACATATACTCTTTAAAGAACAAAAATAGTCTTTTCAGTTAGCTGTGGACACTGTTAGAGTGTTGTTGTTTTTTTGCTCCTCAAATGCCAAACATTTTACTTGGTCAAAGGAGTAGACCAAAAGACTTAACCAAGCTGAAAAACGTGACTATTTGTGTGTCAGTGAGTCTGGTTGTCTGGTATGCAGTGTTCTGCTTGAGCGGATCTGCATGGGTTCAGACAAGTCCGTTTTTGCATTATTAGAAGCTGTTCAGAGCCTGATAACACTTATCTCTGACCTGTAATAATGTAACACCTGAAAAAAGATAATGTATGTCAACAAGGTTATGTGTGTGTGTGTGTGCTTATGTGACATTTCTCGCTTTAGTTCATGTAGTACTGCACTAATGCATATAAAATGTAAGTAAAGTGTTATGCAGTTGTATGCATTTCGTACCATATAACCATGTAACTAAAAAAAAACACTCACTAAACCATATATTGGTACCTGGTTGGGATCTGGAAGTTGGCCTCTCGGTCGAGTCTGTATGCCACCTGGAGGGGTGTGGATCCTTCTACCTTTCTGACGCCCCTCATGGGAATGACATCCAACTGAAACTGCGTTATCAGATCAAACCCTGCCACACACAAATACATACTTCAAATACTAAAACATTTTAAAGCAATAATAATGGAATTTCAATTACAATTTAGAATCAATTCAGATCAAATAAGAAGTCTTTCAGACTGTTCAAATGAACCAAACTTCTGTTCACTTATAGGGGATTTTTTTTTTCTTTTTCAAACTATCTGATTTTTGCTGTCATAAAGCCTAAACCCCTTATATTTTCTGGAACAGAACAGAACCGAACAAAAAACAAAACAAAACAAAAACAGAACAGAACAAAACTAAATTAAACAAAAAGAACAGAACAAAACAAAATAAAACAAAACAAAACAAAACAGAACAAAACAAAACAAAACAAAACAAAACAAAACAAAACAAAACAAAACAAAACAAAACAAAACAGAACAGAACAGAACAGAACAGAACAGAACAGAACAGAACAGAACAGAACAGAACAGAACAGAACAGAACAAAACAAAACAAAACAAAACAAAACAAAACAAAAAACATCAAAATACAAATTTATGGAATTAAAAATTGGCAAAATATTTTTGCCGTCTGTCTTAAAGCCTAAAATCCAATAGTCTCAAAAATAAACAAAAGCAAATAAAAATAATTTAAATGGAGACTACAATTTAAAAAAATAAAACAAACTAAAAATGTCAGTTGTCTACCCAGTACAATGCATTTTACAATAAATCTCATTTGAATCTTTTTATACCCAAATTATAATAGAAATTCCATTTGCCTTTGTGAAAAATTTAGGCAATACAATATTTATAGCAACATTAATATGCATTTATCCAGCCCAAAAACATCCAGTAGGTTTCTTTACATCTGTTTACTTCAGTAATTGCATAAGAACTTCCTTACTCCCCATTTCCATCTGTGCACAGAGAAGCACATGTTTGTGATTTGAGGTTGCACCCTCCGCATTATTTGTTAAAAGCAAAGAGGTCGCAACCAATTAAAATCTTGCTGAGCTAGAAGTGTTTTCACTGCAGAAATTGGCCGGGCTGAGACCAAAGTTTTATTTGACTTGTTTGAGATCTAAAGATGTCTTAAAACAAGGCGACTATCAGGTTTAGCATCTTTAGCTAATAAACAAACAGCTTTGTGCCGCTGCATGTCCTTCATACAGAAAACTACGTAAGACTATTTATAGGTAAACAACACCTAAATGAAGAGTGTTTTAATGATAATGCATAAAGCATAGTTTTAAATATTCACACTAACAGTCATGAGAAGTGTACGAGTGTGCAGATTTTTATTTATGTATTTTTAATAAAGGAGATGCAATTATATACAGTATAATGTATATATCATGCAATTTGTATAACACATGCAATCCCCAAAAGACTACATTGTATTCAACATTTGATGAAAACAGTTCACAACATGTTTTTTCACAGTGACTCGATTTTACCTGGTAGGTCATCTTGTCCATTCTTCATGGTTGGGCACACCGTCTCGCCATCTAATCTGTTCAAATCCAGCTCTGAAAAATTCATAAGCAACATGAGTGTCATTTCAGGCCTGTCTGAAGCGACACCAGAGAATACATCACTTTTCAAATTTATTTACTTTTTTAATGCAAAGCTATTCAATACACAATCTATATGACTTTCTAATCAAAAGAGGGAGTCATAATCAGCACCTGCATCATTTTAAGGCCATATGTGCACAGTTGAGCATAAGATGTGATAAATATGTCATAATTACAGTGAGGAAGTACTTTATGGAATTATGGCTGTAAGTGTACATAAGTGGACCTGCAGGACAGCTTTCAGAAGGTCAGACTGATAAATATAGTCATCTGTGCCCATTTGTATTAATCTAATGTAAGTACATGATGGGAAAACAAATGTGACACTCCATCCATCACAAAGACAGTTTCCTCCAATGGACATTAGATGCTATGATGGAGAACAACATCTATATACCACACCATATATTATAACATAACACACATACACACACAAAAAAAACCAGAAAAGACACTATATATATTTTTTTCACTGCACTTTTTTCATTTCATATATTTTTGCTATTATTCATATAGAATTTTCTATTAAAGAAAAACTTTCAAGACAGTGTTATTTTAGTTCAGTTGATACATTTTAATTTTCATGATATATAAAATATTAATATTATAGTTTTTGTTTAATATTTTGAATTAGATGTCTGTATATATAGATGTATACTGTATATATATATATAATTAGTAATTTTGTTGTGTTTTTGTATTTTTTTATTAATTAAGTATCTCTATATAGTTTTTTATCAGATTTTAATTTTGTAATTTTAGTTTATTTATATGGTTTTAGTTTATATAGTTTTATAATTATAATTTAATTATAATAATTTAATTATAATAACCCTGACTTAAGATGCTTAAATAACGGTTTAGTTTGGTTCAACTGTTCTGTTACCTAGATCAAGATAAAACAACAACAATAACAACAATAAAACAGTAAATGCTAAACATTAAACATGACTGCCCAAAATGCTTCCAAAATGCTCAAAAGCTGGCTAAAATGTAAAATGCTTTGTATTTCGCAACTTTTTGATCGCTTAATAATTTCCACAGTTCCCTAAAGCCCTCTGTCACAAATGTACTATGACATTACCATGTGTTTGATGCATCATGGTATTACCATGGTTTTTTAACAGTACCATGATGATAATACTATGATATTCTTTCATGTACCCTACTAATAGTGTACAGCGCAACAATATATTTCAACGGTACCACAGCATTTCCATCTGGTTCCACCACAGTGGTTTTTGTGAGAGTTTGGCTCTGTGAGTCAGACGAGACCAAAAGTGCAGCGCTGGAAATCATGAAATAACGCCGCGGGGAAGGTTAAGGGGCTTGATCCGCTGACACAGCACTTTACACAGGTACAGTACGAACAGACAAACTGACATCTGGAACTTCTCGAAAGCCTGAAATAACAGGCACTGGCGAGAGCTACCAGGGTAAAAAGGGCATTCTCTTGTGTTTTTACAGTGCTGTTTATCCAGGCGCTTTAAACCCTCATATCCTCTTGTGTCATTTTAAAACCACCCATTAGCGCAAATGAGGGACTAAGCCGAGACTGAAGCCACAGCACTGGTGCAACTGCATACACACACATTTATACACGGTTGTAGACATGCACAGTGATTCAATGAGGAGCACACACTGATGTCAAAACAAACATCACATGATAGGATTTAACTCACTAGAGGTTGGTGAGGTGCTGTATTGTCATCGCTAGTCATTATATTCAACTGATTTATCCAGATATATTTTTTAAGTATATTTTTAAGTAAAATTAAAGTAAACATCATAGCTATATTTGTATATTTTTAATCACTCTTTTGTGCTTGATTAGCATTCAGTAAAACGCTGACATAGTGAGTGATGTTTGAAGTTACTCCCACATAGCAAACGGACTTGGCCAAAAACGTGGCCTCAAGCTGGCACTGCTGGCCTCCTGTCGGCAATGGCATGTACCCTTTCAGCCAGAGCTGGGCCATCTGTGGCAATGATGGCGTACATCATTTTTATTAGTATGATGTCATGCACAAGCATGAAATAAATTGATAATGAAAGTATTTTATTTTTATTTAAATCCTCTGTATCCATGTGATGCTTGGTGTGAGGAACAGATCCAAATTCAAACCATTCATCGGCGATATGTATCTCCTTCCTCTGTAGCTATAGTAACAATTTAAAAATTTGCCATTAAGAAGTTTTACAACAAGTTTTATGGCAGCGATATCAAATGCTCATTGGCTCTCGCCCGTTTCGTCATAGATTGCGACATGCCGTGTTTCGTGAGCCTTGACGTAATGGATTGGGATAGTATTTTCAGAATTTAACAACTTAAATTATGCTCTGCTCCTTGCACTACTTATATTCTGCCAGAGAAGACTGCAACTGCAATGCGTCGTCATTTGGACTACTGTGGTACTGCTCTCTGACACTGCTCTTTATTGGTTGATTTGTTCTTTATAAAAAAAAAAAAATAATGTAGTTTTAATGTACATTATTGGCATAGTTTGTGTGTACACTACGAAAGCATGTCACAAAATGAATAATGGTGATTATAGTAATACACAGTGCAATAATATGAAATATTAAGATTCTGTATTGGGTCTGGGCTACTGTATATAAGGCTCAGATTTGGGGATTCTGGTTTACTTAAGGCTGAGAATTGGTACCAATAATAAAACCTGTTTTGGCCCAGTTCAGGGCCAGCTAAGGGTGATAAACTGGCTGAGATTCGGGCTGGTTATGGCCCATGTGTGGCCCTTTTCTTTAATCCAGTTCTGGGCCACTTCAGGGCCATTCTTTGTGGCACTTGGGCTGAGGGAAAAGTGATTGTGTGACCTGGATCTGGGCCAGAAAACCTTTGTGGACTGTATGTAATGTAAAATCGCTGAAATTTTCTCACTCCCAGGCCATCAAAGTTGTAGATGAGTTTGTTTCCTTATCTGGAGAAATTATGGAAAAATTTAGCATTACATTGCTTGCTGATAAAAGCAAGTTGATAAAAAAATCACAATAATCTGCAAGTAATCTACATGACTCCAGTCCATCAGTTAACATCTTGTGAATCGAAAAGCTGCATGTTTGTAAGAAGCAAATCCATCAAGACTTTAGTCCATTGCTTCTGGCTAAAATACAAGTCCATAATCCATAATATTGCTTTCTCCACTTAAAAAAAATAGTCTTATCTTAATCAGGAGGGAAATATGCACAGATCAAGCAGCAAAAACAGTTCTAAACAAATATATTGGTGGATTTAGATTGTTGGGAGAGGAAAAAAAAGGATGCTTTTTTTCACTAGAAGATTATGGAGTGGCGTGGATTACTTCTGAATTATTGTGATGTTTTTATCAGCTGTTTGGACTCTCATTCTGACGGCACCCATTCACTGCAGATGATCCACTGGTGAGCAAGTGATGTAATGCTAAAGTTCTCCCAATTAGTTTAAATCAAGAAACAAACTCATCTACATCTTGGCCTGAGGGTGGGTAGATTTTCAGCAATTTGTTATTTTTGGGTCAACTGTTCCTTTAATAAAGATCTAATGAGGAAAACAAGACAGTCAAGGATGAAATGGCTTTAAATAAAATGTCTGCCAAATGATTAAATAGAATATTAATTAATCATCAATCTTAAAAAATAACAGATTTCTTGATTTCTCATCTCTATCTGAGATGCCTGACAAACAAGTAAAAAAAAAAAAAAAAAACAAACAAACAAGAGAGACAAAGGCATTATGGGATGATTAGCATTTTATCACTAGTTTAAATCTCTGGGAGACATGAAACATCAAACAGTATTTTGAAAAGATACTCACGAGCGAAGGCTGGTGCAAAGAGCAACACGAAGACGATCAAACGTGTTAAACATCTTGCCAACGTCCGCCGCCAGACCCGACTCCTGCCAGAGACAGACACGTGCACTATTCAGACACACACAATATAAAACTAATGCTTGCAGACAAATATTCTACACTGAGGAAGAAGCAATGCAAAAGACGAATTTATAAAACTATATACTATCTGAATATTACTGAGATTGGTGTCTGTGGAAGGTTCAACCCTGGGTTCTTTCTTTCTTTGAAATTAATGTATAGGCCTATATATATATATATATATATATATATATATATATATATATATATATATATATATATATATATATATATATATATACTGTACTGCATGATGATTGAAATCGCGTATTAAATGTATTAAAATTGAAAAGAAAAATTGTATTTGTAATAATATTTTCACTATATATATATATATATATATATAATTTTTTTTTTTTACTTTATTTTGATCAAATAAATTCAGTCTTGATGAGAAGATGGTTATTTCAAAATCATTAATAATTGTAATGTTTCCAAACTTTTAGCAGGTACTTTAATAATAATAATAATTCTATATACTTTACTATAATATATTATAGTACTTTATTATAATATTATATTGTTGTCATGATTATTAAATGCTGCTTTTTGATTTTTTACAGGACAGCAGGTATTTTTACAGTATAAGATATATCTTTTAATGTGCTAAAATATATATGTTTAATTATGAGTGCTGGAGGCATGACTTGTGGGCGTGGCTTGGGGCGTGGTCAGATTTTCCTTCTTATTTGTCTCTATCTGATCACATGCCTGATATATATATATATATATATATATTATATAGATATATATATATATATATATTTAGCAAGGATGTATTAAATTGATAAAAAGGTGTCATTAAGGACATTTACAATGTTGCACAAAAATTATATCAAAAAATGTTGTTCCTTTGAACTGAAAAATCAAAGAATCCTGAAAAAAATTATCAAGGATTCCACATGCACACGCACACGCACATACACACACACACACACACACACACACACACACACACACACACACACACACACACACACACACACACACACACACACACACACACACACACACACACACACACACACACACACACACACACACATTTGTGGTATATGGGGGCTCTTTATAGGTGTAATGGTTTTTATACTGTACAAACTGCATTTTCTATCGCCCTACACCAGTCCTACATCTAAACCTACCCCTTACAGAAAACTACTGGCAATTTTTGTGAATTTCATAAAATACTTTGAATACTTTTTAAGCCTTTTGTTTTAGGGGACACAGGAAGTGTCCTCATAAACCATGTTTATATTGTAGTACCCGTGTCATTATACACATTTGTGTCCTCATAAACTGTATATACCAGTACACACACACACATCGTATCAACCTCAAACTTTTGAATGGTACAATTTAACAGCCCTGAAAAGCACATTATTAAAGTCAGTCAGACACAGACCCTCAAGAAAACCCAGCAGCTCCTCACTGGAAGAGAGCCATGCTGAGAGAGTCAGAGACACTGAGCTTTTGATCAGGCCCTGAGCCACCTGTCCACTCTAGCATCCCTGTGTGTGTTTGTGTGTTGTTTTAAATTGGCTAGAGAGGCAGAGAAAGGTGACAGGAAGATATTCTGCTACAGGAATGATGAATGAGTCATTCTCTTGGGTCAGAGGTACTGACACACAATATGGCACAATTCTAACCACAGCATACACACACACACATGTAACCCTGGCACCCATCCATCCACCTATCTATCTAAAGGATGCACGCAGAGTCATTCCACTGACTGGACTAATAGTGAGCATTTTAAAGCCACTGTGACTTTTTGCAAACTGTATGCATCAAATTTCCAGCTACCTGACAGATATCTGAAATAGATGCCCTGAGAATTCACAGCAGTCTCTTTGACAGCACTTCTCTATGCAGCACAAACGAATCGGCCTATGCATGTGTTGGTGGATCCAAAACTTGGCAAGCTCTCTGCCTGTCAGTCATTACGTGTTCGAGTTTGTTGACACTGATTCATTAAAAGTATCTGCCTCATAAGAATGATTGAAACACCAGAACTTGTCTGATGAATTCTCATGAATGTGATTAGGCCGATGTCAAGATCTGAATAACAACTTTGAATCAATAATAACTTAAGTTTCAGTCTGTTTGTCACACAAAGCCTTATTGTATTAATGCTACATCTTACAGGTTTGGAACAACATGAAATACTGCTCAAACATTTAGGGTAGTAAGCAGTAAGAACAGTAATATTATGAAAAATTATTACAATTTAAAATGAATGTTTTCTATTTGAATACATATTAAAAAGGTTTTTTTTTTTTCTTTTTTTTTCTGTGATGTGCTGCTCAGTATTTTTGTGGAAACGTTTTTTTTTTCCAAGATTTTTTGATGCATATAAATATCAAAAGAACAGCATTTGTGACATAAATCTTTTGTAACTATAAAAGCCTTTGCTGTCACTTCTGATCAATTTGTTGTATCCTTGCTAAATAGAGGTATTAATTTCTGTAATCAATGAATATAAAATCTTACTCACCCTAAACTTTTTGAATGGCATATAATACTTTTATTTATACAATGCAACTCACATACACCCTGTTAGGACTGTCAAAATGATCCTCTCTCCCTCTCAGTTTAAGCTCACTCCCTTGACAAATGGTTTTGCTTTGCAAGCAATTGTTCTATTATACAAAAATAACAGCTTGTATTTTTCATTTGCAGCTGTTGAGGCAGAAGTGTGTGTGGAGATGACAGAATAATGAAACAGAAGGATGAGAGCACAATACAGATAATTATACAACTTCAGATCAGTGATTTTTTTAAGGCTATAGAGAGAAATAAAACAGAGAATGTGTATATAAGGGAAATAATCCACTACAATGAAAAAAAATAAAGAGGTGTATGTGTGTGTGTCCGTGTGTCACACATATGGCAGTGGCCCCCAAGCTGTGGTGGCTTTGGTGTGTGAGCCAGATTCCCTGGCAGCTTTCCTGAACACTCACAGTCTCTTAATTAAAGTATTCCCAACCTTCCCTCCTTTATATGACAGTTACAACTCTCAAATTGGACTTTTAGTTAAATTAAAATTAAAATATATAACATATATAATAATAAATAATACGTATACAGTATATAGTGCTGTCAAATGTTTTTTTTTTTTACATAATATATGTGTATACGTGTGTGTACTATGTCTATTTATTATATATATACACACATGCATATATTAAGAAAAATATGTTACGTTTATATATTCAATATATTTATATATTATATAATTTATATGAATATGAATATATACATGTAAATACATTTTTATATTTTCAAAATATATACTGTATGTGTATGTCTTTATATAAACATAAATATACACTGTTCACACACATAAAGTATATTATGTAAACAAAAACAACTAATTTTTTAATATTTATACTAAACATATATCTAAATTTATTTATCCTGCTTAAAATTAAGCAGGATAAATAAATTCAACAATATGTGTAATATAAATATAAAAAAAAAAAAAAAAAAAAACACACACACAAATACATATATATATATATATATTAGTGCTGTCAAACGATTAATAGCATTCGCATATATATCGCATATATATATATATATATATATATATATATATATATATATATATATATATATATAATCAACTGAACATCCTTACACATTACTGTAATACGAATTTATGGCTAAAATGTGCTTAATTACCATAAAAATAAAGTTACATAAAAAATTACTTGAAAAAACATTCTAAAGCAAATGAAAAATATATAAATAATACCAATAATATATATATATATATATATTATGATATATATATATCATAATTTTATCCTTTAGATTTTGGGGATAAATGTGACCTAGACTATCTGTTTGAGAACTGAAATATACAAAATGGTAGTTATTGGTCACAGTTCTCCAAAATCTCAAATATTCTTTTCAAAGACTAAAGATAAGAAATCATAAAATAAGAAAGTAAATAAATACTGTTGACATTAACCTTGGGAGTACTATCGTATAATTTAACTAAATAATCTGGTAATCATTTATTATTTAGTCCTATTATATACTATGAAGGTAGTGTGGTATTGTGATCTGAGAGCATCTGATAGCACAGGTTTTGTCTGATTCTCTCTGTGTCTCGTACAGTAGTGGGTGAAGCTGAGATTAGGAGGCAGCGTTATCTAAATCTTGGATTTGGTTCTGCTGACACACTCGTAATCCATGCAGGGAGGAATATCTCCTCCCACTCACAGCCGTCATCAGGACAAACGTATGAGGGAACGCTCCGGAAATCACAAGCTGCTGATTGATCATAGTATAAGAGATTTGTAATCAGCAACAGCGTGAAAATACCAAAACTGCGGGGGAACTCTGAACGATTTATATAACATCTGACTCGCTCAGCATGAGCTATAAAGAACAGATATGGTATGGGTTTCAATTTTGAATTTTTGCTAGTAAATATATACACTTCATTCCCTCATATGCTTGTGCTCAGAAGCTGGTCACATAATTACAAAGAAACATGCAGAGTAAATGCCCTTACAAATCTGTGGCAGTAACATATCAGATGGTAATGCTATGGTACTTATTTTGACCAAACAATTTTCATCAATTTCCACAAGTTGAAAGTAAAAAAAAAAAAGGGAGAAAGAATGATCAAAGCATATTTTAAAATCAAGCATAACTATAAAAATGAATTTACTTTATAAAAAAAAAAAGGCTTTTCATGACATTTTATTTTCAATTTACATTTTTTCCAGGATTATGGGAACTCTATAATATAAAATAATTTCAGTTGAGTAGCTATCATGTGGCCTAATGTGTCTGACATATTCGTCTAGCAAACAAACACACTGAAATATGGGGAATATCATCAGATGTGTGTTGAGACGTGTGGTTTCCCTGCTAAGCAACTGCTGTTTTCCTGAGCAAACCAACTGCTGTCTTTCATCCAGATGTTGAGGGAAGTTATAAACTATAGTTACAAAGGCGCTTAGAAGAAAGGAAAATTATAAATAAAAATTCTTTGAGGGTGACAGCATTTTATCTTTACTGCACAAAAAGAGAAGTCCCTGCCTTGAAAACCCAAAGATAAAAACACCAACAGAACACAAAATCCAGTTAAGGCTCTAAATAATATGCACTTAAAAGGGTGTTTTTTTTTTTTATTCTATGCCAAAGTATGTTCCTCACATACTTTGGCATAGTGTTTTAAAACTCCAAAGGCTCAAAGCAACTCATCAGAGGGAAATATTCCCCCCAAAAAAGCCACAAGAAAATGTTTTAAGACTTTTTCCATGTCTTTCACGAGGGTCACCAGTGTTTGAGATCTTACCTGCTCATGCTGAGGTGAGGAGCCATGTTTCTGTTCATCAACGAAGATGTGGGAGTCTGAATGGATGCAGAAGTTTTGTCCTTTGGCCCAGAGATGTGTCGTCCCCCTCCAGTCCGTCTTCAGCGGTGCCCACGGGCCTCTCTGACTGAAGATGACCTGTGCAGGAGATGCCAAACCTTTGGGACACATTAAGGTTTTTTTTTGCAAGGGCGTCCTGGCTTCGTTCCTGGCATCCGATTGGCTGGGAGAGAATCGAGGGGTGGTGACAAGGCTTTTTTACGACATGTTTAAAGGAGATGTTGAGCCTCGGGAGTTACAAGCACCTTTTTTTTATATTTCTGCACAGGAGCTAATAACACGTTGAGCAGCGGTAATTCTGCTAATGGGAGGCCCTACTGCAGGGAGAGCCTGTCATAAACACAGTTAGATTGTGTGTACTGTATATAACATTGGTTAAAAAATATGTTCAGCATCCCACCTGACAACCATTATTCATGAATCATACTTCAAACTGTATGAATAAATCTGGGCTGATTGCACAAAGGTTGCATATGCAGGTAGAAAAGTTGCTGCAAAATCTGGGAAGGTAGCATTCTTCAACAGCGCTTCAAAAACCAAGTTTTCTTCAGGTAAACTGGCACTGCAATTCCTACTGTAGTGTTCCTTCTCTTCATTTAGTCACATTTTCTTCTTTGATTATACGGGTAAATCTGAAGAAAGAATTTGAAATTGTAAAATAAAAAAAATTAAAAAGAGATAAATAACGGTAAAGAAATAGTAAAATAAATAAAATTAAAATTAAAACAAAAATAAATAAAATAGTAGCTAAAAGGTAGCTAAAAGCCCAAACAACTGCAAATATTTAGATTTTTATACATTCCAATAAGTAAATGTAAGCATTGTTTGTCCATGCAAAACTCAATGCTATAATGTTTTGCCTAGGTACTAGGTACACTTTAAAAAAATCTTCTGTAAAATTTACGGTAAAAAAACGGCAGCTGTGGTTGCCGGAATGATACCGTAAAAAATACAGTAGCAACATTTTAGGTTTTACAGTTTGAACTTAAAATTAAACATAAATACCATAATTTCATTAACTGATATTATGTTAATATACCAACCGATTGAAGTACTGAAATGTTTTGTACATTTACATTTATATTTATACATATATATTTAGCAGACACTTTTATCCAAAGCGACTTACAGTGCAATCAGGCTATACATTTTTTTTTTTACCAGTAGGTGTGTTTCCTGGGAATCAAACCCACAAACTTTTTGTGCTGCTAATGCAATGCTCTACCACTGAGACACAGGAACTCAGGAATTTGTAAAACACTGATAACCACCAAAAGCAGGTGGTGATGAGAATGTCACCTGATGAAACAAAGCCAATCACAAGCAGCTTTTAAATAATAACATATATCAAATTAGCACAAACACTCAAAAACAAACACTAAACACTATCATGGTAACACACATGAAACTGAAATAATGCAATAAACATTCATTTAACAACATTAGGTGTAACATGCAACCCTAATGTACAAAACTGATAAGAAAAACTAAGAAGAAACATAGTTATTTAAAAAAAAAACATACAATTTGAAACGTAACGCATGGAATTCTGGAAATGTCCATTTACGGATATTCACTGTAAACTATATAGTCTTTTTCACTTCCAAAAATGGTATACTACCGTAAAATTACATGTAATGTTCAGTACAGTTTTTCACCATACTGTATATAGTAGGGGAATTTACCGTTAATGTTTTTACTGTAGCATTTTTGCAGTCTTTTACTGTTAAATTCAAAGTCATTTTTACAGTGAAGGGTTGCAAAAGGGCGGAAAATTACTGGTAAATTTCAAAAAAGATTCCAAAATTTTCGGAATACCATTTTTTTCAGAAATGTAAAAAAAAAAAAAATCCAGAAATGTTCTGCCTCTTTGCAAACCTTCTAAGACCTGATATTCTAGGTCTAAGATCCAAGTCTATGGCTTCTCATTGCTTTTTATTACAACCCAGGCAAAACAACAACAAAAGTCCAAGGACACAATATGGTATATAATACATAAACTTAACTTGCCAACCACCATTAATTAACCAAAATACCTAATAAAAGAATACAAGTAGAACTTGGTGTTGAAATTCGGTGGAGTTTTCTGCAGAATTCAGTGGGCGCCGGTTTCTGGTCAGAGCCACTGATGACTAATGCTGAAGGATGTTGAGATAAATCTGTCAAATGGGACATATTGCATAACAAACCTCAGTTTACATCCAAAATATGTGTGTTTAAACAATAAAAGCAGAAAAAAAAAATAGACTCAAAAAGGCGAGGGATTAGAAAAGCAGCAGCAGTGCCAATCTTCCTCAGCAAATGGTGACTAACTGTGAGGGATGTTGAAGTACATCTAACAGATGGGACATACTGCATAATAAAACCAATAAAGCGTTTGTATGTTTATATTAGATTACTCAGACTTGTTTGTGCTTTAGTCTCCTTATTGGATTATAAAGAAAAATACTTTTTGTTGATAGAGGAGACACAGCAGAGACTTTAGGAATGCTCTCAAAAGAAAAGGAGATTGTAAAGCGTCTGTAAAATGACTGTGAAGTTGATCTATGTCAGCTGGCATGAGCTCCCTCACTATTAAGGTCTTGCCTTGTAGCTTTGCCCTCATCAGAGGAGGATTCTGGGAAAGGAAATACTAATGACATCAAAACGGGTCTATGAAAGTGACTTGCTCAAAGGCATGTCAGCCACAATGACTTCTGTTACATCAAATGTGATGTAATTTATACCTTATGAGAGGACTTATACTATCACCGCAGGGCCCAGACAGAATCTACATTTCATCTTACAGGATATATAATTCAACACCACCTTCATTCATGCCTTCAAAACCAGTTGTATCTGTTATAAAGGGATAAAAGAAAGCGAGAAACATGTGAAAAAGTTATAGCATGAGCTTAAAGCAAAGAAATGCTGAAGCATGCATCATGTCCTCATAAAACACATGTTCAGGCTGTCATGGAACATCTGGATAGCTGGTCATTAATTAAAGATTTTAGACACCAGGCAAAAAACTTGAAGAATGTATGAACACTGCAAAATGATTGTGTCTGACTTTCTCTGGCTTCTTGTGTGCTGATAGTAAGCTATAGAAGAACAATGCTGCTAATACACGTGTGGAGACCAAGAGCATGTGTGGTCAGAGTGACAGCGCCTGAGGACAGGATTGAAATAGAATACTGACATGCTGCTTAATGCATACTGAATATGTATATTAATATGTAAAAGGTATGCATTATGCAGTGACTACGTCTTTAAACTACAGCTCAGTGTGGGGTAAAAAAAAAAAGAAAGGAAAGAAAGAAATAAATACTTTCAATCAGCAAACATACATTAAATTGATAAAAAAAAGTTACGTCAAGAAATGTATAATTTTTCAAAATAGATTTTATTTCAAATAAAGGCTGTTTTTGAACTTTGTATTCATCAAAGATTCCTAAAAAAAAAAAAAAAAAAAAAAAATGTATCATGGTTTCAACAAAAATATGAAGCAGCACAACTGTTTTAAAAATTGATAATAATAAAAAAAAAGTTTCTTGAGCATCAAATCAGCATATTAGAATGATTTCTGAAGGATCATGTGACACTGAAGACGTTAATTTTTATTGTAATATTTCACAATATTACCGTTTTTACTGTATTTCTCATCAGATAAATGCAGACTATTTATTTGAAAAACACACACAAAAAAAAGTCTTAAAATCTTAGTAATTGTTGCATTCCCACACTAATTTATTATTAATAAAATACTTCCTCCTATCCTAATAGGAAGAGGACTTATTTAAGGGTTGATTTCCTTCAAAAGTATCCACCCCATGACTCAGAGTACACAGAGAGGGCAAGGTGACCGCTGTATTCAATGGCCAAAACAGACCCGCATGCTTTTAGTGCATAGCACACACTGTGTTTAAACAACCAGCAGCGTGAATGCAATAAATGCTGGGTAACTTAAATAAGTAATCTGAATATGAATAGTAGAGGTTTAACACCTAACCATCATGGGCAGGGGTTTAAATTAAATATTAGTTTACATCAAACTATATTTCATCAGATCCACATTAATTACTGTTAAAACTATATTCATCATAAATGCATGTCATTAACACATTAAAAACACAAAATTCCTCATGTCTGATTAAAGGGGTCATATGATGCTGCTAAAAATAACATTATTTTGTGTATTTGGTATAATGCAATGTGTTTATGTGGTTAAGGTTCAAAATACATATTATATATCCATATAATGTACATTATTGTTTCTCCTCTATGCCCCGCCTTTCTGAAATGCATTGATTTTTACAAAGCTCATATGTTTGAAAAGCGAGGTGTACTCTGACTGGCCAGCTATTCAGTGCATTGTGATTGGCCGAATGCCTCAAGCGTATGACGGAAATGTTACGCCCCTTAACATACTATGCAGTCTCCCAGGCCAGCAGCACGAGACTCAGTCCAGCTGCTCTGCTCGTGCACATCCCATCATCGGTTCTCTTTTAGCAGTTCAGTCAATGTACTGTTAGGAGTAACTTAATAACTCGGGATATTGATTTATCTCACATCACAGGGAGTGTAAGGCACATTTATAAACGGAATAATTTAAGTAATTTGTGGATTAGTGCGTACTCGAGATGCAAACCGTTTCAAATGATTCAGTTCGATTCGGTGAGCTGGTTAAATAGAAAGATTCGTTCGCAATCCGAACATCACTAGACGAGACAAAACCAATAAAACCCATTACAAACGAGGTATTTGTTGCATCCAGTGGGGACATAATTGCTTATTATAATGACTTATACTGTCTTTTTACGCGTTGAGCTGCATATCGTGCTGCGTATCGTGCTGCGTAAACATAAAACCATATCTGCATTTGTGATCTGAGAAACAACAAACAACAAGCCTACTCCACTGCTCAAAACTCGTGTTTGAATCATCATTGGCAAATTATTTAACTATAAAAAACATACTTACAGGCTGTGAGTCGGAAGCGCCAGACTGTCCTTGCAAAGTTTGAACTGCCCAACTTTATAGAAACAGACGTTGTGCCACAGACGCATTGCAGGCTACTGGTTCAGGAAACAATCCTCATCCTCCATAAAATGTGCTGCACACATCGGAATATTTGGGTTGAACTGTTCTGGAACAGTGTTGAAATACAACTTAACCACTGATTACTAGTCATGTCCTCTTTTGGAAGGCCAAAGAAAGTAGTTTCACTTTCACAACATGGCAACAGAGAGAATAAACGTTAAGCCTTCTTTCTTTGCATGAATATTTGGGCGGCGTTATGCAAATCTTCCAACATCGTAAAGTAGAGATGTGGGGGCGTGTTAGAATGAGCCGGTTTAGGGAGGTGTGGTTCAAGGGCGTAGATTTGGTTTGAACATTGGGGGGGTTGAACGTTGTATGCTGCCTGTTGTTTTTTTCAAATTTTTTATTTTTTTAGTGTGTTGTTATTGGATAATTTATTTCTTCCTATCTATCTATCTATCTATCTATCTCTCTATCTATCTATCTATCTATCTATCTATCTATCTATCTATCTATCTATCTATCTATCTATCTACATGCTTTAACTGATTACAAATTCAACATATACAAATATGAAAGAGACAACATTTAGACATTTATTTTAAGATTTTTACATTCCACCTTAATGCATTTTAATTTTTTATTTTTTTTTAAAGGGAAACACATCGGCTCTTGAACAACTGTCTATACTGTTTCCTATTTTATTTTGTTGATTGAATGGCATCTTCTTTATCTGATCACCTGCTCCTTCTCTCCCTCTGCTGACTTTTCTACCCTGCTGCTATATTTACCTCGAATCTGTTATAAAAACATGTTAAGAGATTATACACCTCATAACGTTATGAAATTTGTGTATAATCATCATTCATAAAATTCTAACATAGTAGAGAATATTTAAAGAAAGAAATTAAGTATTGAAACCGCCAGAAGCCGGCAGCGTTTCACTGTTTTAATGAGTTAACCACTTAAATCGTTCATTCTCTTCATTTTTGGCGCTAACGTTACCCCGTGTGCTCTCTCATTCAAACACCACTCGTGTGGTTTTGGTGAAAGTGCGACTCATTGGTTGGGCCGCTTGGGCGTTACCAATCGGTTCAATGGAGGGGGAGTATTTTTTTTTGACTGATTTATTATGACAAACTCATATTTGATTAGGAACAAAACTATTGTTACAAAATAAATGAATTCTACATTTTTCATTTGATCTACTGTGATTTTCATGTTGGAATTTTGGGGGGGGGGGGGGGGCTTGGGGGGGTTGTAACTGATGGATTTGAATATTGGGGGGGTTACCTACTTATATATTTGTATAATTCAGAAAAAAGATTAAACAAATTACTTGAAAGAGCAATATTTAAAATGTTTTATAATACATTATGTAAATGAATATGCTTTTTGCCTACAAGATAAAATGATCCGATGATAAGTATAATATTAATTATTGCAATAATAATAGTAATAATAATCCCTCTGACAATTACTAAAATGAATAACATTAATTAGCATCAACTAACATATTAGTAGTAGTATATTAATAGAAACACTGCTACTACTGCCACTACTGCTACTACTAATAAAAAACCTCAGACAATTTCTAGCAATGTAATTTGTGAAACATTCTAAAATTAATCTGGAAAGTCTGAAATATTATTTTGCTATTTAAGCAAGAAGTCATTCATAAAATGGCTTTTAAAAGAAACCAACCAATGCTAATATAATAGGCAGAGGTGAACACAAAAGGGTGGGGGGGATCTTTTTTAAATACATAATTTTGGCTATTATTTTACATTTATTTATGTATTGATTGGTCGATTAATTGAAAGATATTGTTAAAAGGAAAATAGTTTAATCCAACCTAAGTGAATGGCTGTGTTTATTGTTCACATAAATATTAATCCTAAGCTTAAACTATAAATCCGAGACACACTCAGGGTGATAATCGTGAGTAAAGCTAAATTATCTCACATCTATTGACACTGACGTAAGCCTGTAAGCATAGTGCGTCTGACAACACAGAGCACACATCCATCTCTTATTATCATGCATCAAGCCTCAGATAGAGAGGAGAGAGAGTGAGTGAGCGAGGGGGGTTGGTTTTGGTTCTAAGCGAGTGGCGCAGCAGCACTTAGGCAGATTGGACATCATCTCTGGAGGTGGGAGAACGCAAGCGCACTACCGCAGCACGCAGGAGCTGAATGATCACCATGGCAACAACAGCATCAGTACCACCAGCAGCAGCAGCAGCAGCAGCCGTGAGCCGCTCATGCCTGTGTCCACACTGAGACCTGCTCCTGCTCTCAACGCACATTCCCTCCCTCTCAACTTAATGACATAGGATCAAAGCGGGTGCTTGGATCACGCCTCCAGGTCGCGCAGCAGCGTCGTCGCACAGGCAGGTAAGCTGATGGACGTTTACGCTCTTTCTCTGTTATTGTTCATCTGTGTTTGGCTCACGTCTCCCGTGGACTTGCTTTTGACTGCCGTTTCCTAATGACTAGTCTGGTCTGGTCTTTAAGCCGCTCTTAGGTGGACCGGCATGGAAATATTCCGTTATCCGGCATAATTCCCTGTTAGGAACATATTGGATGCAAATTCTGCCAATGCAACGCACCAGCCATCTGGCTCCAGCAGAAACACACAGCACTGTATTTCTACACAACATCAACACATTTGAAGCTTGTGACATTGATGTTGACTTGAGCGGTACGGCGTGTGCTGGACACCATGATTGGGAATGATTTGATTTAGGGTGCATTGCTTTCTGTTCTGTTAAAAGGCTAATATGTCATTCGATGGGTCAGAAAGAGTTCAATCAAAACCTGAAGGAACCTTATAGACATGTGAGTCATGACAAGGATTTGCATGACGCATTTCCATGTAACAGTGAGGAAAAACATCTAGGCTTTTGGTTTTCTCTCATGTATTTGGTAAAAAACTGAGTGTAAACATCTCTTCTTCCGCTCTGAGAGGTTTCAAGTAATGAGGTGTTTCTAGCAAGGCTGAACTGACAAAAACAGACAGCTGAAGACTCAAGAAACTCCATCATACCGGAGCTCACTAAAACAACTGGAGTTACTCTGCATTAGGGAAATCCAGATGTTCGCCTTGAATGGGATAATTTCACAAGCTCAACAGATCTAAATTCTTCTAAATGCATATCTGGCTTGTATTCGTGAAGGTCAATAAATCTGACATTCACAGCACCGTCTTGACGAGCAGGACTGCGGATCTTTTTTTCCATAATACTCGTCTTGTGTAGAGGAGACTTAAAAATTCAGCTCATGGCATTTGACTCAGACTGACATTTACAGGTGATGTAAAATCTGGAATAATCTGGACTGTTAATGAGCGCTGTGAATAATGCAGTTGGACTGTATAGATGGTGACATTCAAATGCAAACTTGCAAGTCCCGCAGGGGCCCGAGCGCTTTAACGGATGGGGCCCTGGCTTGCCGGAGGACACAAAATACCCCAGACGCCAGCGTTCTCTAACTGATGTGGTAAAACAGCAGATTTTCCAGCAGACTTCCGATCGGCCAGGTCTGTCCACACTGCTTCAGGCAAAACGTACAGGATGATCTTGTGGGAATGCTAGGAGAAAGAATAATAGCTAAGTTTAGGCACTGTATATGATCTAGAAAAATCAGCACAAAGTTCTGGATTGCTCAGAGGACAGAATTTCCAGGGTTAGTGAACGCCTCCTTAGAAAGAAACAAAATACAATAATGTGAACATTGATGCAGTAGATACCATGAACTCTAAAGCATTTATTATATACATCTTGGTAAGTTCGTTTCTGCATAAAATGGATGTATCACTGTTTCCAAAAAAATATTTAGCAGCACAACTGTTTTTAACATTGATAATAAAGAAATGTTTCTTTAGCAGCAAATAAGCATATTAGAATGATTTCTGAAAGATCATGTGACACTGAAGAGTGGAGTGATGATGCTGAAAATTCAGCTTTGCATCATGAGAATAAATTATATATTAAAATATATTCAAACAGTTGTTTTAAATCTGAATAATATTTCACAATATTATCATTTTTTTTACTGTACTTTTGATCAATTAAATGCAGCCTTGGTGAGCATGAGAGACTTACAAAAATATTTTAAAATGTTTCCCTTTGAGCAGTTTATATTCATAAAACATCAACATAATCAAAGAAAATTGTTTATGATATCTATTTCTTTAACATGTTAATGGATTGAACCTAAAATCTTACATTCTATGTAAATCAGACTTTTTGTGGTAACAGATGAAGACTGAGTAGTCCCACCAACAGAGACTTTTTAATATAAATAGCTGTACATTAAATATCAAATACATTCATTTTGGCTTTGATTATGTTGTGTCATTCAACATTTTCCTTTCACTGTGTTAAAACAACTTTACTTTTAGTAAACATCAACTGGTTTGGACACAGTGTTACACAAAGTGACCACAAAAATATCTTCAGAGTGCTTTTTGCACTTACAGGTCACAGACAACTAAACATTTTGTTGACCGGTTGGCTTCTGTTTCTGCACTGTGTCAGATAACCCCACCCACAACAAAATTTAACTGGTCAGTCCTTCACCTCAAAACTGCATATTAATAGTCTTAATGTTCTGATTTGCATCACATAGTATTTTCAGCCTAACTGTGCATAAACATGCAGGCATGAACTTCATTGTACTTTAACATGATTTAATCTCTCTTGTCTTAAGCTGCTATCTGAGACTATTCAGGACAGTTTCATACAATAGCTTTTTAATCAGCTGTGAGTACTGTAATGTGAACAGCTCTGCGTGTGAACCATCAGATGCAGTGTGTGTCGTGTCAGGTTTTCTCAGCTCTCTTTGTGTGGATTTGTAACAGTTTGTACTCAGGCCGGTCTCATGCGGTCCTGTGACTCTCTCTCATGTGATTTCTCTAATCTCTTTTCACTATCACATTGTTCCCGCAGGGTCAAGCGCATGCCATATAAATCTTTTACTAGCACCTTTGTCCTACTGCAGGACTTCATTATACAGAGCTGAATATCACTGCTGCAAGACATGCAGATTAGATCTATCTATCTATCTTCAATTATCCATCCATCCATCTCTTTATACCCTGGCACAGTAAGAATCATCACACATTTTTGGCTTTAGACGTTCAGTTGAGACAATTATGTACCTTGTGATCTAACCACAAACCAAACCACTGTCATCTCACCCAACTTCACCCTGTCTTCTGTCTGTATGTAGCAAAGCAGACGCTTGTGACCTTTTGAGTCGTCACAGCCAGCTTACTTAAGAAAAAGAGTATGTTACTATTTCATACTATTATCTACTCTACTATTTTGGAAAGAAAGTAGCATGCAACTATAGTATATATTTGAATACTTTACATAGAATGTGGAATTTCTATATCCATGGAATATCTGGATGATCTACAAGTCTCGCCAAAATGTGTATATAGAGCACAATGCATTAGATACTGTATCCCACAATGCAATGTGCTCAGGTGACATTTCATTTTCAGTGTAATGAAGAACCAAATGTGATTATCCACAATCCTTTGATTTATTAGGCAATCAGACAAATACACAAATTTGAATTAAAACACCTAATCATATTTTGAAAAGAATGTCACATGGCGCTCTGAAATGCTTGATTCTGATCAGTTTTATCTAATAATGACTGCTGCAAATAACTGCATAATGATTGCCAATACATGAGTACTGGGTATATGAGGTCAAGGCTTCTTTTGAAATATCTTCCATATCAGACAATCTCTTGTTTCATTCAAGCAAAAAAGTGCCATCTTGCGCCTCAGTTATCGACAATATTAAAAAAGAAGCCTGTATACTGTAATGGATTATATTAAAATCAATATTTCATGCCCCAGTCTTTATTTAAGTGGTAAAAAGTTGTGTAATAAGTGGTATGATTGCATATTATCCCTTAAATGCCCAACCTGTTTGTTCGTATAGGCTCAAAACTGCTTGCTAGGAGCTGTTTGTGTGTGTGTGTCAGGGTTGATTTTTGCAATAATGGTTGGATGTACAGTATTATTCAAGTTTTCAATTCAAGTTTATTTGTATAGCGCTTTATACGATACAAATCATTGCAAAGCAACTTTACAGAAAATTAAGTTTCTACAATTAAGTTTCTTTTGAATGGCATGCATATAGATAGAGATTGTCTGTTCTATAGCACATTTGTTGTGAAGCCAAAGGCATTATATATATATAACTTTCTAAACTACACAACTTGATATTCTGAGGTTGATGGTGAGCATTTCCCAAAGGTTAAGAACTTCTTTTCACCGACTATTTGTATAAGTGGCTTCATTTGATTAAGAGTGGCCCAATTTTGTACTCTGTTTGTGTAAAGTGCCATTAACATTTGCCATGTTCAATTACAAGCACAAGGCTCAAATAGATATATGTGCACACACACACACACACAGATGGACACAACCTGACAGACCCATAAGGCTCTTCACTCTAGCCAGAATGAAATCATAGATCACTCACAGCAAGCCCACGGCCTGCAGAATTGATTAAGCAGGCAAGTCGAGCAAGTGTCTTCAGTCAGCAGTAGATTTATGACTGCTCACACACACTCTGTTGTGCAAAAATATTGAATATTGCTGGAAGTGAACTCTGGGAAATGCGGGTTACAATTCCATAATTTTTGCAGATCTCTGAGAATATTAAAGGTGTCCAGTAATTCAGTCCGGCTGTAATACATTCAACTGAGCCCTTCACAGTCCAAACACACTGAGATTCGTTTCCCAGACTTCCTTTGCAAACAAGATTTTTGATAGTGGTTTAATATACGGTAACATCCGCTGTGCACGATTATTGCCTGTAGTGAACTCAGTTAAACCAATATTGTTTCATCATGTCATACCACTCCACTATCTAAATCGAATTACATAAGTAAATCTTACATATATGAATCCTGCAGCATGAATCAATCATGGAGATTAGTCAGGTTCATATATATAGTTACTTCATTTTATTTATTAACTGAGAAGATTTATATATATATAACTTCATATTATTCTGCTATGTTCTAATTTATTTTGTATTTATTTATTCGGCAGTTGCATTTACCCAAAGCAACTTTGTACTATTCTATTATCTTCTATTTGATCTATTTTTATTAATTAGGAGGTGAATTTACCTCAACCATATTATTCTATTATATTCTACTGTATATTTATTAATTTAGCAGATGCATTTACAAAACAAGCAACATTTTATTCTAGATTTTATTTTATTTAGCAGATTAATTTACACAAACCTGCTCAAAAATTTTCTATTGTATTCTATATTTACTATATTTACTTACCTAAAGCAACTTTTTTAATATTCTATTCTATTTTTAATTAGCATATGCATTTACATATACAGAAGCAACTTTACATTATTCTATTGTTTTATCACATTCTATATTATTTATCAACTAAATGCATTTACCTTAAGCAACTTCATGTAATTCAACCATATTCTGTATTTATTAATTTAGCAGATACACAAATTAACTTTACATTATTCTTTTACATTCTATTTTGTTTCTACTACATGCATTTACCTAAAGCATCTTCATGCTATGTTATTTTATATGTATTTATATAGCAGATCCTTTTACACAAAGTGCCTTTATATAGTTTTGTTATGTTCTATTTTATTATATTCATTGATTAGATGCATTCACCTTTTCTATTCTATATTACATTTAGCAGATCCATTTATCTAAATCAACTTTTTAATTTCCTATTTTATTCTAAATGTATTTAGCATGTGCATATACATATTGAAACTTTATTTTATTCTATTGTTTTATTCTAGAATTATTTATTTACTAGATGCAAGCAACTTCATGTTATTCTACAATATTCTTCTGTTATATTCTTTGGTACAAAAGTCTTTCTACAGCGCATGAGTACTGTACTTTCAAATTAAGCACCAGTACCCATAATGCCCTCTGTTTCTGCTCCAGCAGCTGCAGAGGTCAGCACTCTCCGGCCCGTCTCAAACGGGTTCTCAGGATTTTGAATGGGGCAGTGAAGCCAACACGAATGGAACATTAACGTTAATGCAAGGGGAGCGTTTCAAAGGAAACATATTTTTCCATTTCTCAGCATCAGCTGCCAGAGGAAGGTGACTGCAGCTCCAGAGCTGTTAACCTTTACCTGGCACACTGAGACCAAGCACTAAACCACCAATAATAGCCATCTAATTCTACGTCACACTCGCTCAAGACCCACCTCCTTTATTGTTTCCTTTTTCCACACCCTCCATTAATGTCTGTAGGAATGGCATTAGTATCTATATATTGCAACAATTCTAACAGAAACTTTGCGTTGCCCATCATGTCTGACAGTGAAGCTCCTGTAGTTTTCCTATGGCTTACGCGGTTTTGAAACATTTTAATCATCTGTTTATTGATAGGAAGCTGTCACACAGCGCTGCACCCACTGCTTCAGAAAACAGATGAAAGGGTGCAAAACAGGGACACGTGTTATGATTGAGCTGTAGTTCCTCTGTGAATATTGTAAATAAGGCTTTGAGGTACATTCAGTTGATGTGTTTTTCTACCTTACTACAGTACAAAAGAACTTCAAGTAATGGCATCTGCTTCAGCCAATGGCATGAATTTGGGGCAGAACTATTGTTTGTTCAACCAATGGCAAACCGCAGGAGTGTTTCTGCTCATTATTTTTACACTTGAGCTTTATAAAGTAAGTGAAACAGTATCCGATATATAATGATAAACATTTCAAAAAGTTTAGGCTACAATTAAATCACACAACCCCTCTACATTACATGTTTAATACAGTGAATCCAGTATTATAAAAGAATCCCGTTTGTACAGAATCCAGTTTTGTAAAAATGTCTTAGTAAAACATCAGATGCATTAAGAAAAAGACTGGGTTATACTTTATTTGAAGCCTTTTTATATACAGCATTCTAAAAATATTTGAATGCATTAATTATGTTTTGTAATGCACCTTAGAATGTATTAATGTATGATTTTCATGAATAATTGTTATATAATATTTAATTAAATATATTCCTATTATATTCTTGCACTCTCTATTCTAATTCTATTCTTAAAAAAACTTAAAAAAGCTTGTATTGAAATACATGACAAACATTTTTTTTTTCTTTGAGGTAACAAGGAACCTGTGAATATTATAATGCATTTAGATCAGGTTACAGTTATTTATTCAAAGATACATTATGAATACAACATTATGAATACATATATGATACATTTTAAATAAGGCTTCAAGTAATGTATTACAAAATATTGCAGTTGATAATGTTACATTCATCGTACTTGAAATGAAAGGTGAAGAGCATTGCATTGTGGGATACAGCATTCTGACACCACAGGATAAGAATCAGGAGGAGTTTGTGAGAACCTGCTTATAAACACCAACATGTTGATGTGCCAGACTGTGACACAGGTACTAATTTTGTTCAGGCACTAAATCAAATTATTTTCGTCTCGTTTTAATTGGTTTGGCAAGACTAATCTAAGCTTCACTGGGAACTGAAGTTGAGGATATGTCTCAGAGACACTGATTTGAATTACAACAACTTTGACCTTGTTGAGTTCACCTGAGCAGGAGAATAATGTTTACCTATGAAACACACGTGAATAATAAGGGTTGGTGCATGTCTGCTTGGCAGCTGCAACTGGTTTTCTTGCGCACCTGATTTAGATCCAGGAAGTACTGCTTCTTTGCCCCCCGCTGATGGGATGTCCTTAAAACTGCAGACTCACTGGCGATATGGCAGTTCAGTTTCTAGACACATACTGCATATTTTATAGAAAAATACCTTGATGCATCTCCATTGGACCGCTGGAAAAGAAAATGATAGATAAGTCAACCCAAAATGAACTTATGCTTACTAATTAAATATACAGTAAGTGCCACTAAATACATACTTATGTATTTATAATTACTGATCACTGATATGACAGCTAATTGTACAAGTCTATACATTTTTGTCTGTTATTTTTAATAAATATTTATTAGTAAGCTCTAATCAAGATATTTGTTAGACATTGAAACATTGTCACATAATTGAAAATATAGATGACAGTTCAGTTCTTGTAACATGGCAATTACTCTGATATTATTTTCATTTTCATCAGGCAAATCAGACAGATACAGAAAATACAAAAAGTAAAGCCAATCCTTTTATTATAAAATATATATATATATATAAAAACCCTTAGGAGTTTTTGCACTGCAACATTATTTTCAGGATAATTAAGCACATTGTACACCTCATTTCTCTTTACAATAATGAGCCCGATATAGCTTTTCCCAGCATTTTTAATGCTGATTCTCATTGTAAGAAATACACTCTTTTCTTTATTGCAGAAGAAATATTGTTTTCCTTTTTTTTAAGCTGAATTAATTTTGAAGGAATGAAAGGCAGTATAACAAATGCTGCCATATTTGTTATTATTTATGTATCTTTTTTCCCTTCATGTAACAGTACTGAGGAGACAACTCTGTGTTTCAAATTTTATATATATATATATATACACACACACACACACACACACACACACAAAAAAAAACACACACACACACACACACACACACACACACACACACATATTCTTTCAAAATTCTGAATATTTTTCTATATTTTCTCTTTGTTATTTGTGACCTCGGCACCTCTTCATAAGATTAATTTTATAGTTTCATTTTATATTAGATTTATATATTACATATTTACTCTAAATTTTGGAACGGACTCACACTCACTTACTGTATTAACAACTGGACACTGATATTAGATGATGGCTTGGTCATTATATTCAAATTATAAGAAACTTTGAAAGAGAATGAGTAATACTGATAATGAAGGACAAAAAGACAGAGAAAGAGACAAAAAGACAGACAGACAGACAGACAGACAAACTGAGGGAAAACGTGAATGTTAATAATGATTGCTGAGTGTTGCTGTCTCAAACATAAAGCCAGTCTGGAAAAGCAAATATGTTCTCAAATTCCAGCTATTCCTTTCATGTCACAGCCACTGGACTCACATCACAACCTGTTGTGTGGGAAGAAGCCATTAGATATTATTACTGCCACACACTCACACAGGTTCAGCCTGAGCTGCGGCGTCTCTCAGAGTATAATTTGGGATCACGTCCAGAAATGGCACTGCTGTCATCCGTCTTGGAGCCGCACGTCGTACATTGGTTTGCTGCAGAGCGCCACATCGGGTTCTCAGAACAAATATTGTCTGGGATGAGTCAGAACCTGAGTAATTAGAGATGTCGTCTTCCTGAGTCACGAGTGTGCATCCGCCTCTCTAGCAGCTCTTGAGTCACTGGATTGTGTTCATTGAGGTTACCACGGTAAACACACTCCCTCACAATGGGCAACCGGCTCAGCTGACAACGGTACAGCAACACTGAGATGCCTGAAAGAGAAATACATTCTAGATTAGATAACAAGAAGTCTTGATGTGTTCAGCTTCAAATGAACTTTTCTCTGTCTCTCTAGGTGATGGAATAGATGATGTCGGAAGTACAGGGCACTGTGGAGTTCTCGCTGGAGCTGCACAAGTTTCACAATGTGGATCTCTTCCAGAGAGGGTAAGTTCTGAGTTCTTCTGTATGTCTAATGAAGGCTCTGTGAAGCGGCTGTCCTCTAAACAACCTGATCAGGAAGAGCACATGGTGACAGTGTCACCTATAAACACTAAGAGCTGCTTTGAATCAGTTTAATTGTCACATTCCAGGCATTTTTCCATGTTCTTTTTGGATGCAATGAATAGACGGCATTGTGTGGCATTCGTTTTGTGCTATGTGGCATAAAGACCAGAGCTGTTGTACGTCTCATTATGCTTTAGTCCAAAAAGCTGACAAAATGAACTTTTAGCAGATCTATGCATTGCCTCTAATGAAAAAAAAAAAGAAAAAAAAAAAGGTTTTAAGATGTTTTTGAAGGAAGTCACTTAAGATTGAATTTATTTGATCAAAAAGGCAATAAGAGCAGTAATATTGTCAAATATTATTACTATTAAAACAACTATTTTCTATTTGAATACATTTTAAAATTTAATTTATGCCTGTGATGCAAAGCTGAATTTTCAGCATCATTACAACAGGCTTCAGCGTCACATGATCCTTCAGAAATCATTCTTATATGCTGATTTGCTGCTCAAGAAACATTTATTATTATTATCAACGTTAAAAACTCTGATGTATATAAAGTTAAAAAAGAACAGCTTTTGTAACATTATACATGTCTATACTGCCACTTATTATCAATTTAATGCTGAATTAAAGTATTATATTAAATGTAATGTAGTAAGCTAAAAGAAAAGGAAAATGTGCTTCTTGTGCAATTTCATATTTTTATTTATTTATTTATTTTTTTAAATGTGTGATTTCTGGGCCATTATTGGTAACAAACTAAATTTGTAAACTATTTAAGCAGCCTGATTGGCTGAGACATAACATTCACCCAACCGATGGCGTGAATTTGGGGCGGGACTATCTGTCTGACCAATAGCAGATAAGAGAATCCTATTTGGAAACAATATATTTGGTACCACTAGTGATGCAAAAAAATGATACACTTCTCTAAATGTGGATCTGACACCTATTTTAAGATCATCTGCATCTACTGCATGCACGTTTAATCTAAATAACTTCTATAACAGAGACAGCTTGTGCTGATTGGGTGTTAAACAGTGTTTTCATATACAGCTCCCCGCTAAGACCATGAGGTGTCATGTGAAGGTGCTCGCTTCAGTAGGCTGGTAGATTAATGATTGATTTTTGCTGTTTTTGTACATTATGTTCCTGTCATCAGTTCAAGCCAAATCAATTACAGTCTTGCTGCGAGCAGCAGGTGAAGTCCACAGGGAATTCAATGACTTTTCAGGTCACTGATTTTTAACTATGCAGCATATAGGGATCTGAATATGAACTCATTTGAGATTCAGGGACAAAACTGTGCTTTCATGACCTTTGTGGTGTGACATTCAATAACATTGGCATGTTGTGTACACACTACTGTTCAAAAGTTTGGCGATCGAAAATGTTTTTGAAAGAAGTCTCTCATGCTCACCAAGGCTGCATTCATTTTATCAAAAATGCAGTAACAAATACAATACAAACAGTAATATTATGAAATTTATCACAATTTAAAATAATTTAAATTTTAACATATTTTAAAATATAATTTATTCCTGTGATGCAAAGCTGAATTTTCAGCATCATTACTCCAGTCTTCAGTGTCACCTGATCCTTCAGAAAACATGCTGATTTATTTATTTATTTTACAATTATTTCTTATTTTCAAACAAATATAAATATTTTTTAACAATAGAAGTGCCTTTACTGTCACTTTTGATCAATATAGTGCATTCCTTGCTGAATTAAAAAATCCTACTGACTACAAAGGTAGTATTCAACTTAATGTTATAACACAAAAGGCTGGCAGACTAAAAAATAAAACTGAAATGTGGCTACTTTATTCTCACAAAAATGCAATTCACATTGTAACTATGATTTCCAAACTCATAGGTAACTTTCCCAAGTGTACTTGAAGACAGCATAAGGCTGAACGCATTGCTTACTACAAAGAGAAATTTCATGTTGTCTTAAAAAACCGGGTCAGTGCTAACACAAAGCTTGCCAGTTCAATCCCAAGAGTGATTAACAAAGTTTCTGAAAGAGTGAGTCTATAAAGCTAGAAACACCAGAGACTCTCACAGCACATCTACAGTAGACAGTCTCATTAGACACCTGTCTGTCAGCAGATCTAGTCTAGAATTTCCTCTCTATCCTCCACTGTTCTCCTGACAGCTGTGTGAAGCTGAGGTTGTGATGCAGTAGAGGTCACTCGTAAATTAATGTTGTTGAGCTCAGCCCGTCTGCTCTGAGATCAAAGCAAGGCCTTTGGCTGAAACATCAGCTTTGCAGAGATTTGACCGGCCCTTCCCCCTCCGTAAAGCAGAAAGCTAAATCTCTCGTCTGAAATAATCCCCACAAGACACACACTGCTCTAATATACTGTTTGTTTTGAACAGCCCTGTATGTAGTTCCTGCTCTGAAGAGAAGCAGCTAACAATAGAATGGTGCCGAACTTTGGCCTATATATGTCTGATGGAGTCAATCCGTATGTGTTATAATGAGCGCTGCTGAGAATCTGTTTGGGAAGAATTCACTGGGCAGTGGTTCACTAGTTGTTTGAAAAATGTGTGTGGATTTAATGAAACAGAAAAGAACAAAATCAATGCAGATTTCTCATATTCAACAGAGCATGCTGATAAACAGAGAACAAATCACTGGCATATGACATCTAAATTAAACACAAATGTGCACTAGTTGAAAATGCAGATATAATGAAGAAGAAGAATTCTGTCATCATTTACACACCACCATGTTGTTCCAACCCCTTTTTTCCTCCGTGTAAGAGAAAAAGAGAAATTTTAAAACTGTTTTCCATTAAATTGAGCTGATACTTAAATCATCATAAAGGTATCATAAAAGTAGTCCAAATGACTAATTATGTTTCAAGTCTTCTTAAAGGGATAATTCACCCACTGCACTGATATCAGCACAGCTATGTTCACTAAATTAATCATCAAACACAGTCATCAACTAACCATCCTACGAGCAAACCACGAGCATGGTGGGAACCACAAAAACTTGCAGCAGCAGCAGCAATATCACGCATTTCATGTTTTGTAGCTTGTGCAGTGCTGTGTATGTTTAACACTTGCTATATAATTTCATATACTTGTGCTTCAGCATGTGCTACAGACATTTTAACATTCTATAAAGTGTTTAACACATGCTACAGTGCATATCATGCTGTTTGTATGTTTAAGCATGTGATCATATGGTCTGTTGACATTTCAGTGTGAATTGTGGTTGGGTTTAATATGTGCTGTAGATGCAGTGAAGCTTATGGATGTTATAATTATTTAATTTTTTTGACGTGTGTTGTAGACATATTTTAACATGTACTGTCAACATACTGTAGATGTTCTTGCCGAGCTCAGGATAAGCCAACTTAGCTCAGGATCTCCAGGGAGGTGCAGCATGATCTGTGAAGTGCTTCAACATTTAACATGCAACTGCAGTCACTTCACTGGCCAAGCTGACCTTTGTACAATCCCCCTGATGGAGCCTGGGCTGTCTGGACATGCCGACTAAGCTTTCACATTAATTCACCATCATTATTTATGATTTAATAGAGATTCACATCATAAAATTACACACTGACCAGATCGACGGCTGTTTATCTTGATCTTGCTGTAAATGGCATAGGAACATGCATTATATCCATTATTTATTGCCATTTTTTCCTGAAGGGATTAATAATTTAGATTCATTTGTAGAGGACTTCACCGGTACGGCTGGGAAGAAAATATCTGTCTTTTATTAGGTCACACAAGTTTGGTGGTGTATGTATGGTGTATGAGTTAAAATGACCAGATTTCAGAAACTTTCATTGTATAAATATATGAAATTTAACTAATGTTCCATCTGTAATATGTGCTCAGTCACCTGAAGTAAATTATAGAAATTATCATTTAGGAGGGAAATATTGCTTTACACCTGCATAATTTTAAAGGAACATTTCAGGCAAAAAAAAAAAAAAAAAAGCCTCAAAAAATCGATGGTTTTTAGAGAAGCCAGTAAAAATAGTTCAACCAAAAATGAAAATTTACTGATTCTTTTTTTTCAGTAGAACAGTAAAGTTTTTTTTTTTTTTTTTTTTTTTTTTTTAGATAAAACCATGGTCCCTGTCATTCATAAAATTAAAGTAAGCGGCTACAGTCACTTTCAGAGTAAAAAAAAAGGAACACAAAATTAACGCTTGTGGCTCCTGACAACATACTGAGGTCTTGTGGAAGCGAAACGATTGGTCTGTGAAGAAACTGAACATTATTTACAACATAATTACCCGTAATCCAAAACCTCAGGCAAATGGTCCGGAGTTTGGTTCATGAACAAATCATTCTTTTCAGTTCGTTCTTTTTGGTGAACTAGTTGAACCTGCACATCAAATTGGACTGAGCCACCTGAAATAGTTCTAATCTAAAAGCTCACTTTTGGACACATGACAGACTAGAAATGAGCCAAAATACCAATGTATATGATCCTATGATGAACTTATTCAGTGCTCCAGTTCCTCCAACAGTCACTGAACTGAGGAAAAAGATCTGATTTGGACTGAAGACCAAAGAGCCGCTGATATGCCCATGTGTGAACCAAACGAGCACTTAAATAAAGTGGCAAAATTAAAGTTTTTATGATTTCTCATGATGAGCTGATGAAGACTAGTTTATTCACTTTATGTGCATTAAACATGTAAAACATCCACTTTCACATCATTGTTGAGTGCTTTGTGTATGTATACGTTTCTTCATTGTCCAATCACGTAATTGAAACAAACCGAAACCAAAAAGAACCAGTTATTGGAAAATAATCAGATTTCCCTTTTTGCCTGAGGCTGTGGATTACAGGTAATAATGTTGTAAATAATGTTCAGTTTCTTGCACAGACCGAACATTTCACTTCATAAGACCTCAGTGTATCATCAGGAGACACGGGTGTTCATTTTGTGTTCCTCCCTGACATGCTTTATTTTATCCTCAATGTTTGGTGTTGAGGATCTAATTAACAGGAAAACTTACTGAACTGGGACAAAAATATTAGTTGTGTTCATAACTTACATTGTTTGTTGAATGCACAGACCAACTTTACTTGTTATACATTCAACAATCACAAAGTTATACATACAGCAACTTTTTTCATGTGTTAAAGGGATACTCCATCCCAAAATGACAATTTTGTCATTTATCACTTACCCCCATCTCGTTCCAAACACGTAAAAGCTTTGTTCGTCTTCAGAAAACAATTTAAGATATTTTGGATGAAAACCAGGAGGCTTGTGACTGTCCCATAGACTACCAAGTAAATAACAGTGTCAAGGTCCATAAAAGGTATGAAAGTCGTTGTCAGAATACTCCATTTGCCATCAGATGTGCAATCTGGGTTATATGATGTGACAGGAACACTTTTTGTTTAAGCGAATAAAACAAAAATAACGACTTTATTCAACAATTCCTTTGTCAACAGTCTCCTCTGTGTCTCTCCATATAACCAAATGCTGCGTATGCTCTTCGGTGTCATCCACGCCACAAGGATGCACTGTTTTCTTTCAAATCAAAGCTAAATACAAATAGAAACAGCGCATCATTGTGGCACGGATGATACAGAAGAGCATTCGGTGATATGGAGAGAGACATGGGGGTAAGTGATTAATGACAAAATTTTAATCTTGGGGTGGAGTATCCCTTTAAAATTTTTCAAAAATGTCCTGAAGCTGGTTGCCTTGAGTTTGGTAGTTTTCTCATTGCAACTAGACCATTTTAACTTTAACTATAAAAGACAAACAGTATTTTGTTTGTTTGTCTGTTTTTTAGTTGTTTAATTGTAATTTTGTATGATAATGAATCTTTTACAAATGATTTGTATTCCACTTTGTAATCTGAGAATAAAATCTATAATAATTCAACAATTCTTTGTCAATTGCAGCTTCTATCAGGTGAGGGCAGGTCTGCGTGTGTCTCCTCGGATTCCTCACAGAATCACTGCCACAACACCTGGATACAAAGGTGAGAACTTTATATATTTACTTTCTTCATCTCAGAGTCTCTATAAACCATGTGTGTAGCATTAACAGACAACATGCAACTAATCAGTCAGTGACATCGGTTTGTGAGTGTGTCTAGATTCTTTTCTAATATTTTTAGTGGTGGTTTAGATTCAAGATGCATCATCTGAGAGAGGGTTTTAAACTGTCAGCAAGCTAAAATCCTCTCTGAGGAGATGCATCTCTAAATTCATTCCCTTTAAAGGCACATTAAAGCAGCACTTTTGAAACTAATTTAACAACAATTTCAGAGACAATTACTGTTGAACATTAAATCGCTTGCTGTAAGCAATGTTCCTGTTATTGTGCAAAATGCATTTGTTTGTGAGGACTTCATTTTGGTTACAATTATACAGCCTTGTTTTGCCAGATAGAGGATGATAGTGAAGCCCATTGGATGAATGTGAGCATTCGAGGGTTCTTTCCCAAAGGCTTTGGGAGGATTCCCCTCGCTGTCTCTGCTCCTGCTGTTAAAAATAAACGAGCAGAATAAACTACTTTCTGAGACGAAAAACACAGCTTTAGAGCACAGAGAGAGAGATAGAGAGAGATAGAGAGAGAGAGAGAGAGAGAGAGATACAGAGATACAATCTATATTTACTATCTAGATATATGGCTTTTAGAGTTGGATAAATAATTGATCATGGACTAATACGCTATCACTTGCTTTCAAAGTCAAATACAAATTGACAATGAGTGCAACTGATTAGGTCAACACTGATGCAAAAAACTTCATTTTAGTTTTTAAAATGTAAAATTTTTAATTGTACATATTTACACACATACACACACACATTTATTATATAATAAATAGATATAATAAATATTTGAGAATGTAATATAAAAATTATAATTTATTAATATTTACTTAATATGATTTATAATATATTTTAATATAATGTTATTATTTTATCATCTTATATTTTTACACAAATGTCTACAATATTATCAACGTGCTTTAGTTTTATAGCCATCTGATGGCAGTCAGGGACACAGGGCACCATGTTTACACGGGTCACATTGTGTCAGGTGAAAATATAGTCTGTTTTCACAACATTGACAGCTTCTTTGATCTCTCACACACGGGTTACCTGCACACACATACACACACACACACACACACACACACACACACACACACACACACACACACACACACACACACACACACACACACACACACACACACACACACACACACACACAATTATCAGTGTACACACTGCTGTTATGACACCTGTTTAAGACCATGTTCGAAAGAGCCAAAATAACTATTTTGGAAAAAAGCCCCTTATAAAATCTACTTGTACTGTCAAGAAACCATGTTTGTAATATCTTACCACACACAATTTGGAGAATGAATCCCTCCTATTCACATATGGGACTGCTGTTTACTTCCTATTTTGCATTAAGTTAGTGTGTTAACGTGGTTCTGAAAATGACACAGGTTTATTCGCTGAGGCCTCAGATACTCGTCTGAATCGTGTGATTTCAGATCAAATACTGCTCTCTGACTGACATCGCTGCACCGTAATGAGCTTCTGGGCAAACTTTCATCTGCTGTTTATGTGCAAGGAACTGACAAGACTACAAGTTTGTTGTTGCTGTATTTTTGTAAAAAAAAAATTTAATTTTTTTTTTGCTAACGCATAGACTTGCTTGTGTTCTAAACATACACGGTCGTTTTGAAGTTTGGAGTCAGCAAGTCTCTTATTTCCACCAAAGCTGAATTAATTTGATCAACAATACAGTAAAATCAGTAATATTGTGAAATATTATTTCAGTTTGAAATAACTGTTTTCTATTTGAATATATTTTAAAATGTAATTTATTTTTGTGATGTAAAGCTGAATTTTCAGCATCATTACTCCAGTCTTCAGTGTCACATGATCCTTTAGAACTAACTCTAATATTCTGATTTGCTGCTCAGAAACTTTTCTTATTATTATCAGTGTTGAAATAAGTTCTGCTGTTTCATATTTTCATGGAAACCATGATAGTTTTAATTGAAATATAAAAAAGGAAGTATTTCTTTTACCAACATGAAAGCCTTTACTGTCACTTTTGATCAATTTAATGCATCCTCTCAAAAAAAAAATAAAAATTCCTTAAAAAAAAAAAAAAAAAAAAAAAACCCACTCAACCAAACTCAAAACAAAGCCATAATCAATAAAAGCTTTTTTTCTTGTCCCTTTTACATTTATCCAACTAGCACAGTGATAAATGAAGTATTTCCTGTTCATCCAGTTGCACAGTTTGTTCAAGTCATATGAGATAATGCAGCAGTTTTCTTTGGCTATCATATCTTAATGTCTTGATTGAGGAGTTGTGTGTGTGCGTGTGTATTTGGCAGCAGAAGCCCCGTGGCCTCTGTCTGACATTGAGTCTTGGCACTGCTCGTTTGATTGAATGCCAGCAGCGGTCTGACTCAAACTCACACACTCACTGGCATCAGCGGCCATTTTGGATCTGCTAGCCATTCGGGCTCTTATGGGATTTCATTATTAGTTTCAAAATGTCATCCGGACAACTTGTTGGTTGACTAAGCTGAAGTGTTTCAGTATCTTTGTGCTCTCTACTAACTGAAATGGTTCAAACAGTACAACAGTGTAACCAAAATCTGTTGCGTTGTGCCTTACAAGTTTTTCCTCATTCTGACCTGTACAGTACATCATTCGGTATGTTTAAGCAGCACTGTCTGATGTGTAAACAGCACATTAGAGGGATACTCCACCCCAAAATGAAAAATTTGTCATTAATCACTTACCCCCATGTCGTTCCAAACCTGTAAAAGCTCCGTTCGTCAAACCAACACACCTTAAAATATATCCCATAAAAACCGGGAGGCCTGTGACTGTCCCATAGACTGCCAAGTAAATAACAGTGTCAAGGTCCATAAAAGGTATGAAAATCATCATCAGAATACTCTATCTGCCATTACCGTATGCTGCATATACTTTTCTGTATCAACCGCGCAACAAGGATCCTCTGTTATCTTTCAAATCAAAGCTAAATACACGGAGAAACAGCGCATCCTTGTGGCGTGGATGATACAGAAGAGTATACACAGCATACGGTGATATGGAGAGACACAGAGGAGACTGTTGACAAAGGAATTGTTGAATAAAGTCATTATTTTTGTTTTCTTCGCTTACAAAAAGTGTTCCTGTCTCTTCATATAACCCAGATTGCACGTCTGATGGCAGATGAAGTATTCTGACGACGACTTTCATACCCTTATGGATCTTGACACTGCTATTTACTTGGCAGTCTATGGGACAGTCACAGGCCTCCCGGTTTTCATCCAAAATATCTTAAATTGTGTTCTGAAGACAAACGAAGCTTTTACAGGTTTGGAACGACATGGGGGTAAGTGATTAATGACAAAAGTTTCATTGTGGGGTGGAGTATCCCTTAAAATCTCTACTGTTAACAGCAGGAATAATATTGTAGATATAAAAAGAATGAGTCACATGTGACATCATATGATAATAAAGTCCTGGAGATATGAGCTAATTCTGACTGTACAACATGTGATATTGCAGTGCAGTGCTGTGAATTACCATACTGCAGTCCCTTCTGTTCAGTCGTTCATCAGAAACGCACTGTCCTGATCCACTATCCATTACTGTGTCCATCAAACACCATCAGCATTTGCCTGATAAAAGGAGAGCTGTGAAATACCTAAGATGATACAAATTATTTTACATTTATTCATTTAGAAGGTACTTTTATACAAAAGAACAAGTATACTTATGACAAATGTTGCATCACTATCTGCACTAGAACACTAGAAAAGCTAGATATACTGTATAAGCTTACCGTTACATTGTTCCAGACTTTCTTTCAGCACTGAAACACAAAAGAAGACTTTTTGAATGATAGAGAACCATAAGAAACAAAAAGACACAAAATACTATAAAAGTAGTCCATCAAATAGAGACCAAGCAAATTTCAATGTTTGTATAAAGCAATTAAATAAACTTGTCAAATTCTTCAAATATGGGTAAAACACATAACAGCAGCAATTCACAACTCTGAACATTTTTGGAAGAAATTAATTTTATCAATTTACAAAGTAAGCATTTGCCACCTATTGCTTTTAAATCGATTTATTTTTATTTATCTACATGTGTTTATTTTTTTATTCCTATAAGTGTTGTTGTGAAACGTCTTGAAATGTAAAACATTGTTATCATTGGTAGGAGAATTTTTCCTAACCTGGAAATAGGGGTTCAATGTTTTTTCTATTGTTCTCACATAATCAAGTCTATTATGCAAAATGCTAAATTTGCCTTAAAGGAATAACTTATCAAAATTTTTTTTTCTCGATCTTGAGGCTATATAAATACATATATAAGGGTGAATATATATATATATATATATATATATATATATATATATATATATATATATATATATATATATATATATATATATATATATGTATATATATATATATAATACATCATGAATACTTGATACTTGGTCACTCATGACTCATGCACTATATTCCAATTGTTCTGAAGTCATATGATAGCTTTGTGGGAGGAGCAAAAGTGATTTAACTTGTGAAATCAATCAATCCAATAGTCCAGACTTTTTTTATTTTGTGTAATCATTTTTATTGTGTAATTTTATTATTTTAGAGCTAGACAGGTTTTATTATTTTAGAGCTAGACATCTTTTCTTGTTTTGGAAAAAATGAGGTGCATCAACTAACTGAAATGTTCATTTTTGGGTGAACTATCTCTTTAAAAGGTATATTATAGATTTTCCAATATGTTGCATTCCAGTGCAGTGGTGTAAATTTCCATACTGCTGTCAGATGGCTAGAAATAGTGATGTTCATCAGAAACACACTGACCCGATCCATCATCTTTTTTTCTGGGTTTCTAAATCTTCCTCTCAATCAAATACACACACACACACACACACACACACACACACACACACACACACACACACACACACACACACACACACACACACACACACACACACACACACACACACACACACACACACACACACACACTCCCCAGGACTCCTCTGTCAAGATCAGACTATGCGGCTCTCTCTCCGAGTCTCTGGGGCTTAGGTACACTGCAGAACTGTTTTTGGTGACACGCAGAGAGGAAGAAAGACATAGAAAGAGAGAGACAGACAGAAAGAAGCAAACAGAGAGAGACGGACACAGCGGGGGTCTGTCTTTACGCAAGACCCTCACCGTTCCGCTCAGCACCTCTCTGACACGCGCTATCATCTTCTCCACTGAAGAGAAACCCCGCTGAGGTGCTGTCATCCGTCACAGACCAGATCTCTGTCTCTCTCTGGCTGGATATGGAGCCAGTGGCCGACAATTGATGCTTGCAGGCCTTGACGGTGCCTGTTTTAGTGTCAGGATAGTGAAAAACGGCACGAGTGATGCTAGATTTGATGGACACATTCACGATTCTCTCTCATTGCTCACTTGTGACTCTTTACACTTTTCTCAGAAGTTTCTGTTAAAATTCAACTGGAGAAATGGAAAAAATTTAGTCAAATAACCTTCAATGTTTTCAACCTCCCTGTTGAAAACATTGACTGGGGACTCACATCCTAAAAATAAATATACACACGCATTGAAATTTGCACATTGATATAGTTTAACTTTACACTATAGGCTACTAAATAACATGCAGTCACATTATACTGCAACAATTTGCCAACTTGAAGGTTAAAAATGTAGACAAAATTGTTCCACAAACATTTTAATCTGTCCAGATTGTATTTTGAATATAAATATATTGTAGGCTAATACCAGAGGACTTTTACTATATAATCATCATTATATAGTATATATACGTGTGTATTTTCTACACACGGTTTGGTCTGATTCTCATAACAAAAAATGCTACATTCATTTTTTGAGACTACTTTACTGTAAACTTTAATAGAAAACAATAAATCTACTGTTTTCTTTGTGAGGCTTCTAAAACATTTGAAAAACATTGCACTATGATATAACTTACTGAAATTCAAACTTAAAAAAAATGTAAACAAAAATAAAGAAAGTAGTTTTTGTGTGGTTTCTAAAACCTTTTTAAAACATTGCACTGCAACATTACTTAACTAAAGAAACAACAATACAAATAAACAATATACTGTGGTTTGGGCTGTTTCTAAAATATATTTACAACATTGCACTCCAAAATAAACAACACACTAAGTTTTTTTGTGTCTGGTTTATATTAAAATATTTTAAAAACACTGCACTACAACATTACATAATTAAATATAATACAGTGATGATAAATGACGTTGTGTGTGTGTGTGTGTGTGTGTGTGTGTGTGTGTGTGTGTGTGTGTGTGTGTGTGTGTGTGTGTGTGTGTGTGTGTGTGTGTGTGTGTGGTTTTCTAAAACATTATAGTTTGTTCTTGAACTAAGAGTGAGGGCACTATCTAGGAGCTTCAATTGAGATATAATAGTAATATTCCTACAGGCCCTGCTCTCTGACAGCGTTAGTATTTTCATTTGATGTTTTGCTTTCTCTCAAATTCTAAAAGCCTTAAATCACAATCCAGCCAAAACGCTGTCAGAAAATACCGCCTGAATACAACAGACTGGATATGAATGAAACATCTACGTCTCTCTTTATGCAGGGAAGCATCACTGAATGGGCTTTGATGTTCACGCAGTGGAGAATCTCTTTCTGGAGATACTGTGATGTGCACAACAGAGAAATAATCAACCTTTTCTTTCTTTCTCTGTCTGTCTGTCTGTCTATCTGTCTGTCTGTCTGTCTTGCTGTGGGTAGGCGAGTGCAATTTCAGCAGCGCAGGAGTTCACGATGGTGGCGTGTTCAGTCGGATCTTTCAGATCCTGTACAGGAATGAAGAGGTGACCCTGGAGGACCGCATGAACTTTAGAGTGCACCTGCTGCTGGACGGGGAGAGGGTGAGTGTCCCGCTGCTCAACAACAGAAGACTCAAACACATGTAAATCTAGCAGTTACAGAAGCAGGATGGCAGCCAGAAGGTTATAGGTTCAAATCCCCAAGAAAATATGAGTATGAGGTTGAATAATTTGAACATTTATACATAATTCAGTCAAAATGCAGTTATATAAAAAGGTGCATAGGTACATTACATATATTATATGGTTGAAACTTACATTCATTACAGTTTAAGATTCTCTGAAGCTCACATTTATTTGATGAAAAATACAGTAAAACAGTAATAATTGTGAAATATTATTATAACTTAAAATAACTGTTTTATATTTGAATATATTTTAAAATTTAATTTATTTCTGTGATGCAAAGTTCAATTTTCAGCATCATTACTCCAGTCTTCAGTGTCACATGATCCTTCAGAAATCATTCTAATATGATGATTTGCTGCTCAAGAAAATTTCTTATTATTATCAGTGTTGGAAGCAATTGCTTAATATTTTGTTGGAAACAGCAATGCAATTTTTTTATTTTTTTTTTCAGTATTCTTATCATCAATGTTGAAAATATTTTATGGAAACTGCGATACATGTTTTTCAGGATTCTTTGACGAACAGAAAGTTATTTTATTTGAAACAGAAGTCTTTTGCAAAAAGATATATTTATAAAAGATATAATATATAATAAAAGTATATATTATATAATAAATATTATAAAGTATATATTTATTTTGCAATATAAATACATTTGAAATAAATATGAACAGTAGTGTATTTGATTTAAAGATTTTACACTAATCTATGATATGTTACAGTATGTTGAAGGTGTATTAAATTTTTCCACACATGAAATGGGAATTTTTGTTCATGTGAGTTGTTTACAAATGCAAATACCAAGAGGCATTTGTGAAATTGTCATTTGTTATTGTCCTATTTATTTACAGAAATGGCATTCCACTATCAGTATGATAAAATATATTATAGAACAGCAACAAAAAGAAAGCTACACCTTTCAAAAGGTGTACATTTTAGATGTTATGAAATATGTGAAATGAGTATGTGAGTGGCAGGGAGGGGCAGGGAATTGTGGGTGGAGAGAGATCTTATCAGATTTCTATGGCTATCTTTCTTATTAACCTTGAAGCAGTTATCTGTGCCCGCGCTCCTCTCTGTCTCTCTCCGTCAGATAAGACTTCTAAAAATAGCTTTCCATTTCCCCAGAGTGAGTTTAATCAATCTTTATATCAATAATTGGAGCAGCCCTGTTTGTTTTCAAAGATCGGCGGAGTGCACCAGTTTATATAAAACACCTCAGGACAGGTGTGCTATATTTTATATATATATATATATATATATATATATATATATATATATATATATATATATATATATATATATATATATATATATATATATATATATTTTTTTTTTTTTTTTTTTCATAAACATTCCAGAAACAACCAGCCATATAGCGGTCAAAACGCACTGATCATAAAGAGTGCAATCACCCAAACACCCCGTCAACCACATTATGCTGTTTGATTAAAATATTTGACTGGCTGACAGTTCATTAACTAATATTGATTAGTAGATTGATGGTACACTGCTATTATGTTTAATGAAAGACTGATGTGAGTCTTCCTGCACTTCACTCTATCTTACAATACATTTATGGATTATCTAAAGCGTTTGAGGAAAATATGAACACATGCTCTATTGTTTGAGCTGCAGGAACGCTGCTTTGTTTTTCAAGGTTCTGCAGTTAGCTGTGAATGACGGGTGTGTTGATGTGTCTCTCAGGTGGAGGAAGCTGTGAGTGAGGTGGACATCCAGCTCAAACTAGATCTGCACTTCACTGACAGTGAACAGCAGTGAGTATCCATTCATTTTCTCCCTCTGCATCATCACTGCTTGTGTTCAGAATGGCTCATACTATCATGCAAGTTTTGCAGTATATGGTTAGAATACTCTGCATAGTGTGTACACTTTCAGTATGCAGGGAATGGCCTACTTCTTTACCTAAGTTCTGCTTGTATATTAAACATTGAGTACTGTATCCCACAATGCAATCCACTTGATCTTCCATGTACTGTACAGAGTGACAAATGAAGAAGCGATATGATTTTTAATGCTGCAGACCACATTACACTGACTGAATTCAAAAGTTTGGGGTCGGAAAAAACAAGGCTCTTTGGCTCACCAAAGTCACATTTATCTGAAAAAAAACACAAAAAAAAAAAAAATAACAACAAAATAAAAAAAAACCTTTCTATATTAATATATCTTAAAATGTAATTCATTCCTGTGATGCAATACTGAATTTTTCAACCCAGGCTCATTGGAAACATATGCCTCGAAATACATTTCAGCAACACCGTTATTATGTACCTTACTGCATGTTTCGAGGCAAAGTTCAAAGTGAAACGCCCAGTGAGTGGTGCTTAAACGCGGCTTCAATACGTGACCCTGGCACATTTTTGTTGCATTGATATAGGCACGTATTGCTGTGTTTTTATGATGTTGCTTGAGGTACGTTTTGCAGTGGTTCATAATTCAAATATCCGAGTATTGCTAAAAGTTAATGCTCTATCGTGTTGGAAATATCCCTACACCAAACCCAACCCTAAACCTACCCGATAGTGTAAACAAATGCAAAAAAGGTATAAAAACAAATTTGTTGATGCAGCTGTGCCATTTTAATTTATTTGTATGCAGGTTTGAACTGTTTCGTGGAACCATAGATTCATGGGATTCGTACCCAAGCTCTTCACTTCTGAAGTCGAACTCCAAATTGTGTGCGCTACTGAACAAACCTACTGATTATAAAGACCCACACAAATGAAACTAGGCTTTATTAATCGAAACTGTGGACCTGCAAATCATATTTTGTGTAAAAAGGAATAAAAGTTGAGTTTTAATTCCACCAGTAAACATCACAAATTTAAAAAGCATAGATACGAATTTATAGTTACGCATAAATTTTTGTTTGTTTGTTTTTTCTTTTTCAGTTTTGCAGAAATGTATTTATTTTATGTCCAACGTATTTCCAATGAGCCTATGTTGGAATTTGTAACATCGTTATGCCTGTCTTTGGTGTCACATGATACTTCAGAAACCATTCTAATATTCTGATTTGCTGCTCAAAATCATTTCTTATAATTTGTACTGTAATGCTGAGAACGGTTACACTTAAAGGTGCAGTAAGAGAAACACTGTTGATATTTGAAATAACCAAAACAAACACGCCCCTATACAAAGTGTTCACACCCCTATCTTGATAACTCCACCCCCAAATCTTGAAAATGCTGTGCAATACAGGCATCACAAGCAGACACACCCCTTACTGGTGATTGGCTATAAGTGTTTTTTTGGTGCTCTGTGCCACTTTCAACAGTGTTTCTAAGAAATCACTTACTGCACCTTTATTATTTTTGTGGAAACCATTTTTTTTGTCATTTTATTTTTGTCATTTGTCATTTTATTTGTCATTTTTGCAACATCTGATTAATATATTACATCCTAGCTGAATCAAATTATACATTTCAAAAAATAAAATAAATAAGTAATAATAGTCTTACTGACACCAAACTATTAAACAGCAGCGTATAATATTCCCAAAATGAAATACTAGCCTTCTCCATTCTGTAGTACTTTACAGTATATGATATTTATTGCCCACATTTTTTAAAATAGTAATAACATGCTTTCTGTTTGATAATAGTATATCAAACATGCACTCCATCCAATATTGAATAATATCTTTGCATTTGGCAGTCTGGCGCAACAATGTCAACACAGTTAAAAATCAATGATTTTGCTTCTAGTTCATCCATCACAGGAAAAATAGAAGAGCAAATCAAACACACTGAGTTGTGTATTCCACACAGCAGACTCCATTCAGTACTTTCTCCATTCAGTAGGTCATGAAGTTATACCAAACATCCAGGTGAAAACAACTCGCTGAAAAACATGCAACATAACGAAGCTGTGTGACAACAATGTAGCATATATGCCGTTAACACACACTATGTACAACCATTCTTTTCCTCCTTCCTGTCATCTGTATGATCTCTCTCTGCCTGTCAGTATTTAAGGAGCTGCAGTGAGAGAGTGTGATAGAGCCTCAGGCAGGCACAGTGTGTTTGCATTAATCAAGATCAGTAAGAGGAAAGGCACTGAAGGCCCTCAGCTTAAAATACTCACACACACCGAGTCCTGTTTCAAAGCAGCACAAATGAGAGCAAATACCTGCCCCTCTTACCTGCAGCAGAGCCCCGGAGCTCAGAGCAGCAGCGACGGGTCGGCCCCTGTGGCCCCTGAGCTCTGCAGGGATGGCAGTGAGGCAAGCTCATTAGCTACACTTCCTGTCCATTTCTCTGTCCTCCTCATGTTCTCTCTCCTTCTCCTGTGTTTTCTTTATTCAGGTCTTTTTCTTTGGCTGCCACATCTCAGTATAGTTGTTACTTTTGCAGACTTGAGACAGTCTTCATTGTTCACATGCATATGAATAAAATTAAATGCAAGGTCTAGTGTGAATGTGTCTTTCTATAACGTGTGATATTGTCATGTGTTTGTGTGTTAGGTTGGCGGATATCTCTTCAGTGCCTCTGATTAGCAGCAGGACGTTGGGTTTGCACTTCCATCCACACCAAGGCCTACACCATCACCTGCCCGTCATGTTTGACTATTTCCACCTGTCCGTTATCTCCGTCTCTATCCATGCCTCCCTGGTGGCACTGCACCAACCGCTGATCAGGTGATCACACAAACTCCGCCCCACCAGCTCTCAGCCAATCAGCAGTTTAGGGCATTTTCCATGGCTTCAAAATTGATTTTGTATTTATTTTATTTTAAGTTCATTTTTGAAATGTATTATTATTGTTGTTTTTGGTTTGTTGCTTTGTAATTTAATTAATTTAATTTAATTGAAAAATAAGTAAACTAAATAATATTTACACAACTAATGATGAAATTATCAAAATGAAATTACATAAAAATAAATAATATTAATAATAATAGTTATTAGTAGTAGTAGTAGTAGTTAATACATCATATTTTGTTTTCATTTAATATTAATAAAAAATAACAAATAATAATCAGTTTTCAGGTTTCATTCACACTTTATGTAACTCAACAAATAAATAAATAAAGTATAGTATTTAAATTACATTTTGAAAATGTCATTAATTTTGTAAGGCAAGTATAATTTAATTTTAATTTTTCCGATTAAATTACATTTTTAAATTATGAAATGAAATTAAATGAAATTAAATTAAATTACAAATCAATAATGTGCTTGTTAACATGGTCGCATAAAATGGCCAGCTTTTCTAGTTGAATGTTGAATACTGTGTATTGTTTGCTGGATCTGTACCTCCTGTTCGTAGGAGGTGTTATTGGCAGGATGTGATGTATTTTCACTGCCATGGATCTGTTCTTTAAAATTGATCTTTTAAAGTGCTAGATCTTTCTCTGAACCCTCCTGAAAGCAAAGCTGTCAAATCCAAAGTGTGTGTGTTTGTCAGCTGTCATGTGTAATGGATTTCTGAGAACAGAAGCCTCATTGGTGACAAATATTCTCAAGACTGACTTAAACTAACTAATTAGGCATTTGTGTGTCTTTGGGTTTTCCATGAGGACCGGCAGGCATTGTTTTCAGACAGATATGCATATAAATGAATTTGCATGACTGGATAATAAAGAATCTTGTTAGCGGGTCCCACCGAGATCCCTAATGTTAATTCACTTGATCACAGCAGCACCCATTGATCACTCCACAGGTTCTTACAGTCTATCGTTTGTCTGTCTGTAGTTTTGCGCGCAGTGGAAAGGGGGCGTGGCTGGGTAAAGGCTCTCCAGAGAGTGAAGCTCCGCCCTCTGCGATGTCAGTGGAGAATCTGATGTTTGGGGCAGGATATTGCAAACCTGTGCCAACAGAGGTAAACATTTACATCTATCCTGATCAACTCTGATCAACTCATTTTGCACATACACATAATTATAATGACTGTACTGATCTAAACTGAACTATTAAATCCAACCCTGCTATCTGGCATCTTACCTGACAGCATTGAAACTGATCTATGGTGCTCTTCAGGGTTTTTAGATAGTTCAAGTCTCTTTCAGTATCTGTCCAAAAAAAAAAAAAAAACCCTGTTGCAGAGAATGGTCATTACATTTTGATGAAACCTTAAAAAAAAAAAAAAAAAAAACCTGAAATTGAGGCCTCTTTGTTCTGAATAGCATAATTCGTACACCTCAAGCAAGTATACATACAGTATGCATATTTTCATTTTGCATAAAAACCCAATGAATAATTAGATTTGCCAAAATGCATGGCACGCTGTGAGATGCTTAACCTTCTTATTTTTTATGTAATGCAGAATATTATAAATGTAATATCTTAACTCTCTCTCTCTCTCTCTCTCTCTCTCTCTATATATATATATATATATATATATATATATATATATATTATATAGACACACATATAATAACAGTTATTTGTGGTGCAGTTAAATAATAATGGCTCCAAATACCAAAACGTTTTTTTTCGTGTTAGATTTTCTATCTACTGTCTATATATTTATCTAATTTATTTATAATTGTTTTAAAAATGACGAATATCCGCTATATTTCTGAAAAATAACCAGATGCTACATTAAACATACAGAGTTCATGACAACTTAGCACACTAATGGCCAAGTAATGCATTCAGTTTCACCTGTTACTCTATTATAATTATTTCAAAAATACCAGGCAGTATGCAGTGCATGTAATGTGCAGTATTCATTCAGAGCCATCATGGAATATTTCCAGATAATACCTGCTTCAACTGGGCCTGAATGAAATACAGACACTTAACCAGAGTGATTTAGAGTTAAACAGCATAGATAATTTGACTTTCTGCCCATTTGCTGAGGACAAAGTAGCCCTCCATTTTTTTCCCTGACTGGATGAACTGAGAGGTTTCTCCTGCCTGTGGAGATTTCCATTTAGGCAGGAAATTGTAACGAGTTTTCTGGTCTCCGTATGGGTCCTACGTTTACACCCCCCCTGCAGGGCACTTTATTAAATACAGCGTTCCACTGGAGGGAGGCAGCGTTTGATCATCGTAACGAGCCCAGCTTTAACAGCCTCAGACATGAGGAGTAAGCACCTCTCCATCTCTCTGCTTTCTTTAAGTGCTTCTCAGCACTTACTTTACAACGAAGTACATAATGTGGTGCTTTTCAGTCAGGGACAAAAGATAAGATGTTCAAGCTTATTAGGTGTTTAATTAATGTTTTTTTTTTTTTTCTTTTACAAAAGCAACATACAGTTAACCCCAAAATGTATCTGTATCTATTATGATACTTCTAAATTTATGCAAAAACAGCATAACAGTAGGCTATCATAAAAGTCATATATATATTGCAAGACTTCTGAATCATGCAACAGCTTTCCAAGAACTAAAACTTAGTTCAGTGAACAACAACTTAAAAGTAAATTTAGAATGTTATTCACTCATTCTCACCATTTACTGCTGCAACTGTATCACTGGGTTGAACCAGATCAAACTGATTCCTAAACAAATAGATTTTGTGAATCAGATGATTCACTGAAAAGATTCAACTCATAAGAGCAAATGATCAAAAATTGGGTATCACTACTTCTCTATCAAACTATTGTATAGCTTATACTGTATATAGCATACAGACTTGCAGGAATTTATTTACGCACATGCTGACCACAAACAGATGACACTATCCCACAATGCAAGCTGGCACATTTACTCTGCCTTGCACATCTTTTCTTACATTAAATTTGGCTCTGTGAACTCTTTGTTGCATGTATGTGAGTGTAACATTGACTCTGTGTTTTCCAGCTGTCACAAGTACTAAAATGCGAGAAATGTCAATAGAAAGCACAGAGCAGATGTTTGTGTGTGTGCGAGAGAGAGACTGAATTCAGTACGCATCTGTTTGAGTCAAAAGAAAATAACTGAATGTAGATTACAAAGCTTCACACATATAATGACAGCATTCTTTAAAGACACTCTCTTTACACTCAAACATACACACATTACACAGTACACACAAGTATGCAGTAAAGACATATTAGAGGCCCAGCAGACTCACAATCACCCCTGCATCAGCATTATATGAGCCTTTGCTCTAAACATTTAAAGCATCACCTGTGTTTTCTGTTAACTAGAAAACTGTACATTTATAAATAGCATGCATTGAGTTTTTAGATTCATAGAAGCCTGTTTCTGCCAGTGTGAAAAGGTAAAAAGGTAATAGACATTTGATATTTTATTTTATATGAAACTTTATTTTATAGTGACACTTTATAGACTCGACATTTCAAGGTTTTGTTTGTTTGTTTGTTTTACTTTCATTCCAGCAAGGACACATTAAAGTGATCAAAAGTGACAGTAAAAAAAATTGCAATGTTTCAAAAGATTTCCATTTCAAATAAATGCTGTTCTTTTGAACTTTATGTTCAAAGAAAAAAAATGCATCATGGTATCCATAAACATATTAAATTATTATTATTAAAAATTCAGCTTTGCATCACAGGAATAAATATATGTTAGAAAATAGAAAAATAGAAAATGGGCATTTTTTATTATTATTATTATTATTATTTTTTTTACCCAGAAGTGTGAAAATCGCTGAAAATGCTATAAATCAATTGAACAGGGAGGGTCTTTCCCTCTCTGTAGAGCTGTATATGTGTGCACTTCCTGTCTACAGGACGTCTCTTGTGTTGCTTTCCATAAGCAAGTGCCACGTATGCACACTTCTCCTATTTTACTGCTGGGAAACTGACTGTGTTTAAAGTTTTACCCTGCGTTTGATCTACATCTAATTATTGAGCTCCAGGCTCAGCCATACATAAACATACAGCTGCTGCTCATAACAACCACATCACACAAATATGATATATTTTTTTCCTCTCTACTTGTCATGAGAAACCTATGCTTTTAGCTCTTAGAACTTATGAGAACAGGTGCTATGTGACTAAAGTTGAGGGTCAGTCCACATGGGTAAACCTTTGTTCAGTGTTTAGCTACCTGGTTATGCATGTGCAGAAATACGTGTGACATGCAGTAAAATCTGACCTCGACTCGTATGTCCTGTGTGAATGTGTGTTTGTTTGCAGGGCAGTTTTTACGTGCCGTCAGAGAACTGTCTGCAGAGAGCTTACATGTGGCATCGGCGTATCTGTAAACTGTTGCTGGCGGCTCACAGAGCTCTGCGCTCCTATTACACGGCGCTAATGAAGGAGATCCCTCAACTGCAACAGATAGAGATGGGTATAATCACAAACTCTTATGTAACTCATTCACAACAAATGTGTGTGGCTTTCTCGAAGACGGTTCCCTGTCATCATCACTATCCTTCAAAACCCATAATGTTTTCTTTCTTCGGTGGGACACAGAAAAAGTTCACAGTTCTTCGGTGGGACACAGAAAAAGTTCACAGTGATCAGTAATTATCAAGCTCCAACAAACGTCATAAAAACACTATATCAGCATCATAAAAGTAGTTAATACAACTCATGCACTTACGTATTTTGTCTTTTGAAGCCATTCAGTCATTTCTTTTAACTATCTATTCAGCACAACTGTTTTTAAAATAGAGTATATAAGTTTCTTGAGCATCAAATCTGCATTTCAGAATGATTTCTGAAGAATCATGTGACACTGAAGACTGGAGTAATAAGGCTGAAAATTCAGCTTTGCATCACAGGAAAAAAACTACATTTAATGATAAGCTTTTAAAGCCTGACTAAATCACGGTACACAAGATTATGTGCTAAATCATTTATTTTACAGTTTACAGCAACATATGAGTAAATAATAATTTTATGTATGAATTAGCTTTAAAGCTACACTGAGTAGGAGCAGATGAAACTTTAATATTAAGATCAAAAACTAATAAAAATAAGGTAACACTTTATTTTAAGGTGTTCTTGTTACACCCTACATGAACTTAATATTATAATAACAATTAATTATGCATAACTACATGTAAGTAACCCTAATATAGTAAGTAGTTAATTAATATTACTCAGTATTTAAATGTATATTTACACTGAAACAAGGACACCTTAAAATAAAGTGTAACCAAAAATAATGAAAATGGTAAAAAAAAAAAGAAAAAAAGAAGATTTTTTGTTTACCTGCATGTCATGTGACCATTAACCAACATCAAAGAACCATGAACATGCAAATGAGTTATTCAATTATTGAAATATTTCATTCAAAATCTCCAGTTTCAAGTAAATATTTTAGGTCATATAAAAAAGTTAATAATAATACAGTGATTATTACATGGTACTTAGGTATATACTTATACTGTGTGGTACTGAATGATCATCGTGTTCATTTACCATGGTATTTACAGAGTACACAAAGTGACATAAAAACACAGTACTACCATGATATTTTTGTCTGTGACTCTAACTCTTTAGAGTTAGAGGGGAGTCGTGGCCTAATGGTTAGAGAGTCGGACTCCCAATCGAAGGGTTGTGAGTTCGAGTCTCGGGCCGGCAGGAATTGTGGGTGGGGGGAGTGCATGTACAGTTCTCTCTCCACCTTCAATACCACGACTTAGGTGCCCTTGAGCAAGGCATCGAACCCCCAACTGCTCCCCGGGCGCCGCAGCATAAAATGGCTGCCCACTGCTCCGGGTGTGTGTTTCACAGTGTGTGTGTGTGTTCACTGCTCTGTGTGTGTGCACTTCGGATGGGTTAAATGCAGAGCACTAATTCTGAGTATGGGTCACCATACTTGGCTGAATGTCACGTCACTTATGTTCTCGTTTTCAGAAGACCTCCCCCTTGAAGAAACATTAAACCAGCTCACCGTTGAACTGCAGGTTTATGAAACACTTGACTTATCAAATTCCTGTAAAAACATAATTAATATGATGTAGGTTAAACACCAAGTATTGTTCTGTGACTAAATAAGATTGAATGTTTTAATTCTCTCTCTCCCTGTAGTTGCAGGATGGTCATGAGAAGGTAGTAGAACAGATCAGTAAAGATCTGACGCAGCTCTGTGCTCAGCTGTCTGCTCTTTGGACACAGTTTTTGGAAGCCATGGTTCCTAATCCACATATCCGCTCATATCTGGCCCAGGAGCACCACACACTCAGGGTGAATGTGTTTCTTGTTCAATATCATATTTCATTTAGAAATATGCCACATTAGAAGTAAAATAGGTTACAAAGGCATTTTATGACCAATAGGTTTTCTTTTCCAACCTTAAGTTATGAGAACTTACTATGAATGGTGCTAAACCTGAAATTCAGTGCTGTACAGGGTGAATTTTGAGCGTGACAGCTTATTTTTACATTATGAAATATACAAACTCAAATATAAACAGCTCATTTAATAATCCTAGCAACAAAATGGCATGATTCCCTGATTACCAACAGGAGAATTAGTTTCCAGTCAGAGTGACTTAAAATATTGTTCAATAAAGCCTGGAATAAACTGTGCTTCTCATAAACAGCCTGAATTTCCCAGCATCCCTCACAACTCTGCATTCTGTTGAGCGATGCATTAGACGGAGAAACCTCATCTCTTTTGATACATACAGTAATTTCACCCACAGGACAGCTCGGCTTTTAATTACAGAACTCGTGAGTTATTATAATGATGAAAAAGACGAAGAAGAGATGAATTCAGTTTAGTTTTTATTACTGGAGTGGTTTTATTTCTCTCTTGTACGTGAGGTTCCTTTATAAAATATTTCTGCTCGCTGTGGCTGATCTTAAAAAAGAAATATAACATGCAAGATTGTAATGCATTCAAAATGTGCAAAGAAAGAAAGAAAGAAAGATAGGAAGAAAGAAATGGTTATAATGGAAATGAGAAGTGAATCTTTTCAAATACTAAGTCAAAAGTGTCCCTGATTGAAAAAAACAACAACAACATAAATACTCATGTGTGTGTGTATATATACACACACACAAACACATTAATAAAACAACACAGAATGTGTCATTGTGATTTACAGCTGTTGTCGTTTGATATAAGTACATACTGAATGTGTGTGTTTATGCAGGTCAGGAGATTTTCTGAAGCATATTTCTTCACAGAACATCCCAAAGAGTCCTCACTCACATTTCAGGAGGAGCTGTGAGTTTTTGTTGTTGTTGTTGTTACTATTTTGGTATAGCCTCTGTCTTTTTCTTTTAAGCCTTCTACACACTGCACAATTTTAGCAATCCTATAAGATCATTGTTGGTAACACTGTGCGACATGGATCTAATAAATTTGGGTACGACATGCATGTAGACCAGGGGTGTCAATCTCAATTCCTGGAGGGCCGGAGCCCTTCAGAGTTTAGATCCAACCCTAATTAAACACATCTGATCCAACTAATCAAATCCTTAAGGCTTATTTGAAAACTACATGGTATGTGTGTTGGAGCAGGGTTGGAATAAAACACTGCAGGGCACTGGCCCTCTAGGAACTGAGTTTGACACCCTTGATGTAGATTGTACGATGATGACACCTATTGACTCGTAGGCTAAGACGCCGTTTCTATAGAAGAATAAAACGTCATTAGCATGCGCTAGTGGTAAACAAAAAGAGCATAGTGAATCACACTTTGACAGTTGTAGTTTTTATCTGTGCTGAAAAAAATTGGGAGCGGCAAAAGGGGAAGAAATAAGAGCTTGAGGTAAGCAGTTTTATGTTTTAGCGCCATGTTGTGTTGATTTCATGTCGCATTTTTACTGGTTGGTCAGTAAATGTGGGTTGTAACTGCAAACACACTGTGCGATGAACATGCTGAATTTCTGACACTGACAGAAAATTATCATAGGCTATCTTTGGTCGCAAGACAGTGACAACGGCCATCTTTGAACCGTACGACATAGGACCACGGATTAGGAGCCACAATCACAGAAATCACCACGACTGTTTCACGATGCCAATCTTTTGTCTGGGACAGCAGAAAATCGTGCAGTGTGTCTCGGGCTTAAGACACACACGCACTATACCTGTCCATGCAAATGGAGAAATAACCTCAAATATCTTAATTAAAGCTACTGTAATTTAAACTATTCATAAACCTTTAAAAAACTGCTGAAACTGCTATGTATCTCTGATGACAGTATCAACAGACATGCACAGGTGGCCACAGAGATGCGCAGCTCTGATTACCTGCTCCGAATGCCTCCACTTCCTGTGGAATGTCTGGACATCGACGGAGACTGGAGCAGCCTGCCAATCATCTTTGAGGACAGATACGTGGACACACCCTGTTTAGGTGACAGCCAACAGAAACCCTGTTTAAAAGAAAGCAAATGAATGAATGAATGAACAAAAGAATGAGCTGTACAAGAATGATCTGTACAAACAAAGAAATGAATGAGCTTAAACAAATCACTGAAAGAAAGAACAAACTTACAAATGAACAAACAAAAGTTTTAGAAACAACTATTGAATCAGTGAACTGTATATATGTGTATGCGAATTAATGTATAAATCACTGTACGAATGAATGAATGAATGAACAAACAAAATAATGAAAGGCCAAACTTACGAATGATTGAAAAAAGAGGATTTAAACAAATCACTGAAAGTATGAACAAATTTATGAATGAACAAAATAATAAATAAACAAACTAATAAAATTAGAACTAAAAACTACTGAATCATTGAACTGCATTATGAATGAACAACAAATGAATAAACAAATAAATGAGATCTGAAGAAATAAAAGAACTAAAGAATTAACACATGAACCAAATAAATAAACAGACAAACAAATAAATGAATGAATAAGTGAAATAATGAGCATATGAACAAAGACAAATGCAATATACTAACAAATCAATAAGAAACAAGAGTAAATGAACAAACTAATGAATGCATGAACAAGAATGAAAATGTGAATGAGTTAACTCGAAAATGAATGAGTTAACAAGAATTTAAAACCAAATTAATTAATAAATTTAATTCTAATTAATCAACAAAACATGCTTTTAAAGTATCTTTGGTTGCATTTTAAAATATCCTTACTTTTTTTTAAATAAATTTACACAACTGAGCACTTTTCTCTTTCTCTGTTCTAGACTACAATGTCCATGTGCAAAATCAGACTGTCTTAAACTCTCAGCCATGTCCTGAGCCAACAAGGATGGAAGACCAAACCATCAGTCCGGCTGAGGAAACACAGCACACCAATTCACCAGCAACAGCCCCTGAGGAAACTCCCTGTGAAGATTACATGGACTTGCCCACATACATGGCCCTGATTGGCCAGCAGGAGGACTCCATCACTGACTATAAAGAGACCGGAGCTCAAGCAGAGACTCTGATTGGTCATGTGGGTGAGACCGATATTGATAGAAGCAGATGTATCACGATCTCAGATTCAGGAACTGATTCTGTTGAAAAGGCCACATGCCAATATGAAACGGAGGAAGGATTTGATGTTGACTGTAGGTCTGTATACAGCGATGAAGCATTAGATTCAATTAAACTGGAGAATACTAGATGCCAAAAAGAAGCAGTTGACTTTGCTGAATCTGATCATGCAGGTCTAAAACAAACAAATATTACTGATTTTAGTAGCGGACAATCATTGCTGCTTGTTCCAACAGATGATGCAGAACTTCCCAACGTAACCAGCCTTGACAGCTTCGAGTTCCTGCCCACTCATAACCATGACAACCATCTTGAAACACCAGGCAATACTGGGAGTCTTGGCATCGACGATCCACAATCGGTATTAGATAACAGATACATTGAATTACCTGCAAAGGATTATGGGAGCAAGAATACAAAACCAGCTAATTTACTAAACACCGACTCAATGGGAACTGAGACTTTAGCCACGTCTCCTTCTCATAACATTCTACAACAGAACCGTCGCTTGTCCGAAACTCCACCCAAAGGTGTGTTCTTGGGTGGAGCTAAGCTAATGAACCGCTCCTCCTCCGTGATCTCGGACTCTGGTATTGAGAGCGAGCCAAGCTCTGTGGCCTGGACCCTGGAGGGTCGAGGAGTTGTCGCAGGGGGTCGTGACGTCTTGCAGAACTTTGCACGGCGTCAGCCAGGGCATCAGAGCTCTTTGGAGGGCCTACAGACGGAAAGTCACGGCAGCCTGCCCAGCGCCACACAGGCCTCTTTGACTTCCATAAGCTCCCTGCCATACGAAGAGGAGGAGGAGAGACAGCTCAATACTTTGACCAAATCTGCCTCTGCACCACAGATCAGCAGCCCTGATGACACCGAGGAGGATCGTGAAACACCCATTCAGGAAAAGAAGAATATTTGCGTGGCCAATCAGCTGAGTCTGAGTGATGAGGCAGCCAATGAGGTGAAGCAGAATCTTCAAGATGTTACTAGAGAGGACAGAGAGGAAACAACTAATCAGAGCTATGTTTGTGTGGCCAATCAGCTAAGGCAGAGTGATGAAGCAGCCAATGAGGTGAAGCAGAATCTTCAAGGTGTTAATAGAGAGGACAGAGAGGAAACAACCAATCAGGAGAAGAGGAATATTTGTGCAGCCAATCAGCTGAGGCAGAGTGAGGAAGAAGCCAATGAGGTAAAGCAGAATCTTCAAGGCATTACTAGGGAGGACAGAAATGAAACAACCGATCAGGAGATCGACAAGGATGAGTTGTCCAATCAGGAAACAGTAAATCTTAATTTTGCTAATCCAGAAATGTTACTATACCAGCAATTCGTGACGCATAATGGTGTTGAAAACGCCACAATGGAGGAAATGGCTGAAAACTCAGAGGAATGTCAAACAAATGTATTACTTGACGAGTATTCTGGTCTAATGAATGACAACACAGAGGTTTGTAGATGTGAAAATGAATACTGCGAACACAAGGGGGCACTAGAATCAAACATGTATCAAAAGGACCCCGACGACATCAGTGTCTGTCATGTTCATTTGAATGAACTGGAGGAAGTAAGTATGGAGAACCTCCCAGATTCACCAACCAGTGATAAAAACAGTCACGGAATTGCAGCAAATGAGAAAGAACGGTCCGTTGATCTCATTAAGCTACCATCCAATGAGAGAGAGCAGCAGGTACTAGATGGGCAGAGCAAAGCCAGTAAAGTGCCAAGTACAGGTCTGGCATTCATGAATAAAAAGGTGGTGGAGGTTGTCAACCTGTCTGTGTCATGCGCGCCCACATGTCTGCCTTTCTCGTCCGTACTACGTGATTCACCATCGGTTAGCGGAATCTCCACGCGCCAGGCCACGTCCCCCATTACCAATCAACCCCTGGGCTCCTTTGGAATACTCTCCTCAAACTCTTTCTTCGGTGCTGATCAGGAAATCAATGAGAGAATGATTAAGTAAGTTTTTCCGTGATTTCAACCAAGTTTCATGCTCAAAGTTTTAACAAACACACAAAAGAACTATCTGCCAGTGTTCAGCAAAATTAGTGTGAAAGTGTTTCAGTAAAAAAAAAAAAAAAAAAATCCGATAATAGCAAACACAATTTCTATTTTAATCGTATATTTACTCACCAGTCATAAGGAGATGTCTCTGGTGCAGGACGAATTTTTAGTGTTCACCGTCTTACTATTTAAACACTATTTGAATGCATTGTTTTCCGTATCATCTGAGTTTTTCATTGATGTCTTAAAGCTTCTATAAGGCAAAGGAAGCCTTTCTGAGGGAGCTGGTGTTCGGAGGCACTCTCTACAGTTACCTGCATTACCTCGCCTCTGATCACCCATACTTCCCTCCTGAGGAAGACGACACTGAGTTTGAGGATGGGATACACCTTGTGGTGTGTGTCCATGGACTTGATGGTAAATGTTCTAATCTCTAAGACATTAAGATTCATAAAAGCGTGTAAGATAAAAATAATAGCTGCATCTTTAATAAATAGTTTTTTGTGTTTGTTATTACCAGGTAACAGTGCAGATCTGCGGTTGGTTAAGACGTTTATAGAGCTCGGGCTGCCTGGATCTAGACTGGACTTCATCATGTCAGAACACAACCAGGTAGAACATCCAACCAATTAGCACACTTGTTGCACTGCATTCAACGAATCAGAACACCCAGGACATTATGACATAATCACAATGGCAAGTCAGGGGTAAGATATGAAACTACGAAACTGATAAATAAATATAAAGAGAAACCTTTCATGGTTTTAAAAAACAAACACACAAACCAGGGATTCTTGATTGAATGGCGAGAATAAAATGAAATCAAATGTTCTAATATTTCACCACATTTTTTCTCTGCTCAGACTGACACTTTTTCATTATTTATAAACTTATTTTAACATGCCAACACAACAACAATCAACTCTCAATATGTGACCAGTTAACAGCATAGCTGTGCACAACAACCAATCAGAAAGCTACAATGCCCCTCAACAACCAATCACAACTTTCATATGGTTCCTTGTACAAGTTTGATCAGCTTTCTGTTGACATTCTCATCTTCTGTCTGCAGACGGACACATTTGCAGATTTTGACACCATGACTGACAGACTTCTGGATGAGATAATTCAGCACATCCAGCTGTATAACCTCACCATCCACCGGATCAGGTTTATACACACTACCTTAACCTACATCAGTCAGTTCTGAACTTTAACTCATTTAACAGCAACAAAACACGGGGCAGCTGTGGCCTAATGGTTAGAGAATTAGACTTGTAACCAAAAGGTCGCAGATTTGAGTCTCGGTGCTGGCAGGAGTTGTAGGTGGGTGGGGAGTGAATGAACAGTGCTCTCTTCCACCCTCAATACCCATGGCTGAAGTGCCCTTGAGCAAGGCACTGAACCCCCAGTTGCTCCCTGACCACTGGATATAGCTGCCCACTGCTCCGGGTGTGTGTTCACGGTGTGTTCACTTCTCACTGCTGTGTGTGTGCACTTGGATGGGTTAAATGCAGAGCACCAATTCTGAGTATGGGTTACCATACTTGGCAAAATGTCACAACTTTTTACTTTTATCATATTGACATTATATCAGTGCTGCCAAACCACAGTCAATATCAGCACTGCTTTAGAGCTCAAACTACGGGTCTGAACAGTGTGTAGACATTCAAATGTCATGCCTTTTGAATCAAGATGGTATGGTTACGACATCAACCAGCAAGGTCTTACTTGTCCATGTGAAACACCATGTTAACACTGATGCTACATGACTTTTTAAAACCCTGTGATCTCATTCACTGTGCACAAAAATAAATTTTGCAGACGAGTGCGCCCCCTTGTGGTTGGACAATAGACACATCTGCCACAACCACTTCAGAGTAGTTAATCATGTTATATAAGCCTCATTAGTTTTACATCTGGATATTCATGAACAATTTATCAAAATTTATGATCTTTAGCTTGTTACAAAATAGTATGTTGTAGACAAGGTTTGCACTCAAAATGTTTGATCCAGATATCAAGTGTAGCATGAATTATAAAGCTTCACATTAAAGATATGCTTTAGAGTGAGTAATAAATAGTTGCATACAGAACCTGAAGTGTGATGGCTCCTGGAGGGCTCCACTGATCCCACTAGAACTGCAAATGTTTTACTTATTATTACCTCAAGATGGCAGAAGAGTAAAAGAAAGGTAGTGTTTGGCATTCAGAATTAATTAAAACTAAAAATATTCACACAATACACTGGGAAACCTAACAATGTGTCTCATAGTTCATAAAGCTTTTTAATCTTAATTTTACACTCAGTATTATTTTTTTTTTAATATACTTCACAGTCTTTGTTTCTCTCTGAAGTCTCTATCCTCTCAAAATCAAATGTTTAAAGGTTTCATAATGATCATGGCAGACTTAATTAAAACTGTAGGTCCTAAGAAAATGTAAGAATGACTTGCACTGAAAAGAGATCAAAAAATCCATCGAAATGGATCCTCATTTTGAAAACTTATTGTCTGACTTATTTTTGCCTCTTTTTCCCAGTTTTATCGGACACTCTTTGGGGAACATCATCATCCGCTCTGTGCTGACCCGACCCAGATTTCGCTGTTACCTCTGTAAACTCCACACCTTCCTGTCCCTGTCTGGACCCCACCTGGGAACACTGTATAATAACAGCACGCTGGTCAGCACAGGTACACACACCAGACACACACTGTTCAAAAGTTTGGGGTCAGTCAGGTTTTATTTTAAGAAATTAATGCTTGTGTTCAGCAAGGATGCATTAAATTGATCAAAAGTGACAGTAAAGACATTTATAATGTTACAAAAAATCAAATAAAATGATGTTCTTTTGAAATTTCAATTCATCAGAGAATCTTGAAATTATTATCAGAATGATTTCTGAAGGATCATGTGACACTGAAGACTGGAGTAATGATGCTAAAAAATCAGCTTTGCATCACTAAAATAAATTACATTTTAAAAATAGTTATTTTAAATTGTAATAATATTACAATTTTTTTTTTTTTACCATACTTTGGCTCAAATAAATGCAGCTTTGGTGAGCACAAGAGATTTCTTTAAAAGCAATAAAAATTCTTACTGACCTCAAACATTTGAACAGTAGTGTATATTAAGTTGGTGTAGAGTTGATCAGGGATTCTGTCATCATTTCCCCAACTTCATCTCATTCCACACCCGTGTGCCTTTCTATCCTTGTTTTTCAGGTTTGTGGCTAATGCAAAAACTCAAGAAGTCTGGTTCCCTACTGCAGCTTACATTCAGGGACCACACCGACCCGCGACAGACCTTCCTCTACATGCTCAGCAAAAAACCAGGTAGGGATTCATTGAAAAATAAGCAAGATTAAACACAAACACATATATACTCATGTTTTCTTTCTCTCTTTGCCCAGGTCTGCAGTTCTTTAGGAACGTGGTGTTGGTGGCCTCTCCGCAGGACAGATACGTGCCCTTCCACTCGGCCCGCATTGAGATGTGTCGGACGGCGCTTAAAGACAGAACCACAGGTGTGTTAACTTCCTGTTCCAACCCAGAACTTACCAGAGCAATTTAGGAAGCACATAGCATCATCCTTACAACCAGCTGGAATGCTCTAGAATCAAACTATTCCTTAGTTTTAATATTTAAAATACAAATAAACCTGAGATGTTTTCTTCACGCATATTCCATTAGCAGCGTTTTCCAATAGCTCTGCCAGCAGTGTGAATGAAATGAAACAAAACTGTGATAGGAAGTTAAAGAGAGAGAGAGAGCGAGGGGGAAGAGAGCATTCTTCATTTTATGAGACTGTCACCTCAGAGAGTGGCGTGCGGCTCTTTGACAGGTATTTTTCTCTCAGTTTGAGAGACAGATTAGAGAATTCAGCCTCTCTGTGAGTGTCAGTGTGACAGACAGAGCTAAGGATACATACTCTGAGCAGTCACACACACACACGCACACCTTGACTATAATCACATAGAACAATGATGGATGCCTTGAAATAGAGACTTATTTGGGATATGAGTATGCCGACTGTTGGTGTCAATGCACAGCTAGCTGCAGACGGCAAAAAATGGCAAGAGCTTTCTCAACATGGCAAGTTCCAATCAGCTTGGTAGGCTTTCCAAGAGTCTGCAAGCACAGGTTTTTATCAATCCGCTTGGAGATGAAGTCATGTTTATGAGTTCTCATGCTCTTTTGGGAAAGAACTAGAGTTGCAGGGGTTGCAAGGTTTATACAACAAATCTCTGAAAGATATGCAAGACCCTTGCATGCTGTTGATTCATTTAATAACAGGCAAAAATCTACAATGCATTTACAATGCAAGTTTAGGGGCAAGGCATTGTGCCAGGATAAAGGTTACATACAGTTTACAAAGTATTGACATACTAATTCACTTATTAACCTGGTCCGTGGTAAACTAATCAAATCTATATTTTTGAAAGGAGTTTTCTTTTTAAGACAGTAATATTGTTAAATATTATTACAATGTTATTAAGGAAACAACTGTTTTCTATTTTGATATGTTATAAAATGTCATTTATTTCTGTGATAGCAAATCTGAAATTTTAGTGTCACATGATCCTTCAGAAATCATTCTAATATGCTAATTTGGTGCACAAGAAACATTTTCTTTTTCTTTTTTTCTTTGGTGAGTGTTAAAAATAGTTATTTTAATATTTGATTTTTGTGATAGATATTCTCGAGATAAAATATAATTTAATTTTAATATTTAAACTTAATTTTAAAATCTTATTTTTGTTATTTTATAAACAAAAGTTTATTTTATTTTTTTTAATATATTTTTTGCTATGCATATCTTTAGGATTTATATTATTTGAATATTTTCAATTTTTATGTTAATATTTTATTTTGGTGAAATTTTTTTTCAGGAATCTTTGAATGAAACGATCAAAAACAGCATTTATATGAAAGAAAAATATTTTACTCCCCCAAAGTTTTAACAGTAACTATTTATTTATTTCTTTGTAATATGTATGTGCAGTATATATATATTTTTTTTTTTCCTTTGAAAAAAAAAAGAAAATAAAAGCATCAGCAAAACATCTATTATATATTTTCTTTTTAACAGGTCCAGTATATACAGAGATGATCAATAACTTACTCCAGCCGTTGCTGAGTGCTCCAAATTGTCGTCTGATCAGACAGAATGTGTTCCACGCGTTACCCAACACGGCCAACACGCTGATCGGACGTGCAGCTCACATCGCGGTGCTCGACTCTGAACTCTTTCTGGAGAAGTTCCTTCTGGTGGCCGGGCTCAACTACTTCAAATAGACATCATGCCTTGAGTTGAGTGGGAGAGCCAATCAGATTACACATAACGTCAGTCAATTGCATTTCATTTCAGAGACATAATGAGCTCTGGAATTTTTTTCAATAAGTTCAGTCTTTGGACGCAAAGAATAAAACAGAAATCGAAGATTCAGACGATGATTCTGAACACATATATGTAAAATCTGTACAGAAAGAACATTGTATACCAAGCAAATAGAAGAAACTAACAGCTGGAGGCCTACACAAGCCTTAAAGCTTTATGGCGTAGATACTTAACATTGAATAATCCTAGCTGGAAAATTATCTTTTGAATGTAAATTCAGTGTGTAGCTGATGTTGTAACAACAGCCTTGGTTTTCATTCCCTCCAGTCACCAAACGTACAGTGCCGTGAAATGTTTTTTGGCCCCTTCCTGTTTTTTTTTATTTTTTGCATATTTGTCAAAGTTAAAAGATTCAGGTCATCAAAAAAAAAAAAAAAAAAAAAAAAAAAAAAAAAAAAAAAAAAAAAAAAAAAAATTGTAATATTACACAAAGATAATGCAAGTAAATACAAAATGCCGTTTTTAAATGATAATTTCATTTATTAAGGGAAAAAGTTATCCTACAGATGAGAAACAAAATAGTAGACATGTGTCAGTCTGGGAAGGGTTATAAAGCCATTTTTAAGACTTTGGGACTCCAGCGAACCACGATCAGAGCCATTATTCACAAATGGAGAAAACTTGGAACAGTGGTGAACCTACCCAGGAGTGGCCGGCCTACCAAAATTACTCCAAGAGCGCAACAACGACTCATCCAGGAGGTCATGAAAGAACCCAGAACAACATCTAAAGAACTGCAGGCCTCACTTGCCTCAATTAAAGTCAGTGTTCATGATTCAACAATAAGAAAGAGACTGGGCATCCATGGGAGAGTTGGCTGACCAAAGAGAACACAAAGACCCGTCTCACATTTGCCAAAAAAATATCTTGCTTACCCCAAGCCTTTTGGACAAATTTTCTGGGGACTGATGAGACAGAAGTTTAACTTTTTGGAAGGTGTGTGTCCCGTTAGATTTGGTGTAAAACCAACACAGCATTTCATAAAATGAACATCATACCAACAGTCAAACATGGTGGTGGCAGTGTGATGGTCTGGGGCTGCTGGATGACTTGCCATAATTGATGGAACAATGAATTCTGCACTCTATCAGAAAATCCTGAAGGAGAATGTCTGGCCGTCAGTTTGTGACCTCAAGCTCAAGCACACTTGGGTTATGCAGCAGGACAATGATCCCAAACACACAAGCAAGTCCACCTCTGAATGGCTCAAGAAAAACAAAATGAAGGTTTGAAAGTGGGCAAGTCAAAGTCTGGACTTAAATCTAATTGCGATGCTGTGGCATGACCTTAAACAGTCCATTTGTGGCTGAATTAAAAAAAAAAAAAAATCTGCAAAGAAGTGTGGACCAAAATTCCTCCACAGTGACGTTAAAGACTCATTGCCAGTTTTTGCAAGTGCTTGATTGCAGTTGTTGCTGTAAAGGGTGGCACAACCAGTTATTAGAATTAGGTGGCAATTACTTTTTCACGTAGTGCCAGGCAGGTTTGGACAGCTTTTTTTCCCTTAATAAATGAAATCATTATTTCAAATCCGAATTATTCAAATGTGACAAATATATATAAAAAACAACACAGGAAGGGGGCAAAAACTTTTTCACAGCACTGTATATTTGCTGCACTGTTTGTAACTTGAAGAGGTCGATATCACTGGACTTTATACTTGAAGAGTAAACTGGATGACTGGCGTTTGAGTTATGAGAACACCTCAGTGTTTTCATGTTTCTTTTAACGGAATCATTCTTTTACAGTTTGTGTGTTTTGTCTGTGTTAAGTTGTGAAGTGAGAGTCTCACTGTGAAATAAGCCAAATCCATTGTGTTTTCTGTATTGTGATGCAATACATTCTGTCTGTTTCCCCTGTAAACGTGTTCACTATGTGTGCAGAGAACATGATCTGAATGTGTTTACCATTCCAGCCTTAACTATCATGAAGTGAGTATTTCTGAACATCTCCGATTCTATTGTTTCAGTGTTACGTTTATTCATTTTAAATGGTTAGTTCACTAATATGAACATTCTGTCATCATTTACTCACCCTTCATGTCATTCCAAACCTGTGTTCTTCTTTCTTCCATGGTACACAAAAGGAGTGTAATGCCCAAAAATGACAATATAGCTCTATAGAAACAGTCATTATAAGCTGATTTTAAAATGATACATTAATGTCAGACATTTTCAAATTAATTTGCTGCAGTTCAATTGTTTAATGGCTGGCATTCAGCATGACTACATATTCTGGATTAGATAGGCTAAAATAAATTGGGACAAAGGTTTTGGCATCAAATTTACTAGAAAATGCATTTCCATGCATTGTTCTTTTGTAAAATATTCTTCCAAACATTAACACAACACCTTCATGCTTTACTTAGTGTTTGCAGGGCAGCATTGTGGAGATCCTTGAATTGCAACTGGTCTTCTTTCTTGCATACTTTTTTACATGAATCCAAATATCTATAGCCGTCTATACACTGCAAAAGGAGCACAGAAATTGATTTTGTGCACAAATGACAGAAAATATGTTTATAAGACGTATACAAAATTCAATGTACATTGAGGCGAAGTAAAAAACCTACTGAAACTACTGTTCAAAACTTTGGGATTGGTAAGATTTTTTTTCCCCCATGGTTTTGGAAGAATACTTTTATGCTCACTAGGGCTGCATTTATTTGATCATAAATCCAGTAAAAACAATACAATGTAAAACAACCTGTTCCTATTTTATTATATTGTAAAATGTAAATTATTCCTGTGATGCAAAGCTGGATTTTCATCATCATGAAGACTGGAATAATGAAAGTGATTCTGAAGACTGTGGAGAGTGTTCAGAATTACTTTAATTATTCCATTCATCAGTGCGCTGGTTTATATTTTTGTGAAAACTGCCATTTTTTTCCCCCATGACTTCTTTGATGACTAGAAAGTTCAAACGAACAAATATATATATATATTTTGTAACATTATAAATGTGTTTACTGCCACTTTTGAGAAATGCAATGCATCCTTTCTGAATAAAAGTATTAATTTCTTAAAAAAAAAAAAAAAAAAAACGGAAAAAAAAAACTTGACTTTTGAAAGGTAGCATATCTAAAACTTTATCACCTTGCTTTTCAGCACTGATATTGCCTTTATTTTATTTATTTTAGATTTGCATTTTTCATATTTTAGTACATATTTATTGTTTAAGTTAGGAAGTGTTTATTGACCCCCCAAAAAAATCTAGAGAAATGTCCCAGTGTTTATGGTGATTGCAGCCTTGTTGTGTCTGTTTTATATTTTATTTTCTGTTCTTTGTCATGTAACATGTTCTGTTTGCAAATTTCTTTGCATTGTTTGGTTGTCGTTAAGATAAGCAAAAAGGTTTAAATTCACATGTGGTTATGTTAGCTTTTGGTTCTTTCTGGTCTACTTTAGCACTGTACTCCTCTTGAGCAGCGTATCTTACTTATTGTATTGTATCACACTGGATCGACCTCGATTTGATCTGTTTGATGGCCTATAACACTTAGTTTTCTGTCTTCACCTGTCTGCTCCTCAAGGGTAACACTTACAAACATCTCAATGCAGCCACACCTCAAGTTTTCACCTTGTTCAGCATCTTTAGCTCTTGTTTTCAGTGAGTTCTGGGTCTGATTCAGCCGCTGTCAGCAGCATGTGATTGGGTTTAGATCAGCGCCGCCGTGTCAGCAGAGTTAGAAGATGTCCTTTCTGTCCCCGCTGAGCTTTATGTACGCGCTGACTGATGCTCGATTAGTTGGTAAATACGCTGTCACCGTGATTGATGCTAATTTAACTCCGCCTCTCAGCACACATCACTGTGTCACGTGACTCTGCTGCTTTTGTTACTGCTGAAGGAGCCATCAGGCATAATGCTCCATTACCCATCATGCTCTGCTGCGCTGACTGAGCTTGTTTGTTTGTTTGCTAGCTAATTTGGGCTGATGGCAGATTTTGCTCACACAAGTCAAGCGTATTAATTACGGAAACAGAGCTGATCTGCAGTGCGAATACTGACCAAGGGCAAAAGCATGTGTAAAATATGGCTACTAAGCTTATTTGACTCACAGCGGTATTAACAGAATCTATACATTAAAAAACAAAATACTTTCTATCCACTTAAAGCATTTAAACCCTTCATTGACTCATATTCAGTATTATTTTTCTGGCTGTATCATGTTCAATCAAATGCTATTGGTGAGAAAGTACAAAAAAAAAAAGGTTGATGTTTTTCTAAACAAAACAAGTTGGAATGAAATCTTGCCTTTATCTCTTTGAACATCCTGTTGGACTCAGAAATGTGACACATTAAGGAAGTAAAATGGGTTATGAAGGACATTTCATGATTTTTAAACATCTTTCCATTTACAAAGTTACACTTTCATGTGTCTTCAATTCAATAATCATGGTAACAGACATTTATAACACAAATAACTTCCATTCAAATCAAATATTTAGGAGTGTGTGTGTGTTTCTACAAAGAGGCAGCTCGTCTCTTTAAATGTTGGGTAAGCGGTTCTTAAATCAGAGTCATTTTTTACAGCATACATTTGTGTTTTCATCCAGATCTGTGTATTAAGCCATGAATGTGTAAACAGATGAAAATGTATTCACTGTGAGACTGTAATTCATTTAAGTTTTTCCCCCCGATATGTATCCTTCACATCTGTGCCAATGATATCCTGATGGTTTTTCTGTTTTCTTTAATTACTGTACGTGTCCCTTGTAGTAGCTTATGCCCAAATATATAAATAAGTACAGTATATATTCCATGTACATTAAGAAATATTACATTATATTGTGATCAAATGAAGTATTACAATAAATAGTATTCTTCTTTTAAAAGTGGACTTTGCTTTTTTTTTTTTTACAGCAACCTCACAATAATCAAATAAACATTTGACATTTTATGTAAATTGTGTTCTGATCATTTTGACATAGGATTTTCTTTTTCTGAAAATGCTAGTTAATGTTATGGCACTGGACTAAAACTTACATTGGACTAAAACCGGGTGTAACAACTGGATAATTTTTGCACTTTTTTGGGATTTTCCCCCCTCTTTGTTACTCATGATGTTCTCAAAATTACCAGCCTACAAAAATATCTAATAAATCATAGACCTCACTAATATGATATTCAGTTTTTGAGTGAATTGAAAAGAAAGTTAATTGAAGAAAAATAAAGTTGGCAAAAAGATTGAATCCAATATTTGTTGATAATATAACAAAACACCAAATTAGGTGAAGGATTTTCAACACAACAAGAGTTAAATGTAGCATATTGTAAAACATATGAGATGCACTGAACTACATTACTTGCAGAACTTAATGCCAATGTTTTACAGTGATTTTGCCACCGTCAAATAGAGTTAGTCTGCATAAGAATACCCCTAACCTTCAGTATAAATCACTTTAGAGTGGTTTATAGTTTTATTCTATATATCTGGCCTCTATATTTATAACTACACGCTGTTAATGGAAAAAAAAATTAGTTGCTATTAGCATATTCACCATATCACTTGTTAAATAAAGATTAGAGCTTAATAATAAAGTGCAGACCTCAATAACTTGACCTTGAATTGAAGGAGGATTACAGACTTCAAAGCACAACAGCAAGTACGCAACATTCATTTCATCCCATAACAAATCCAGAGAGATTCTCAGGTATTAATGAGACACAAACCCGAAGGCTCCCGACGCAAAACGCTGTAAATCCTCTTAAAGGTCTCGTACGTTGAGAAACCAGCGTTCTCGCCCAGCTGCGAGGATGCAGACACCATCAAACCAATCAAAGCCAGCCAAAATGTGAGTCCCCTGGCTGTGAGAGATGTCCTCAGGAAATATATTCACATCCTGGCACACGTTTAGAAGAATCATTTTTCTTTTCTGTCAGCCTGTTTGTCATTTAACTCAAAGATTTGGCATGGCCTGCAAGGGGACTCAGAATCGAATCAATAAAGCAGCTTCCTCCCACGACGGCGAATGAACGAACGGGGCCCTCAGACAGATGGCAGCCATTGAGATACACGCTGATACAATAAAGCTTTTCATTCATCACTTAATCAAGCAAAAACAAGCACAAAATGAAATGAAACAAAGACAGCGAAGCCCATTTACCACTGGTGTTTGATCCGGGTCATGCGGATTTCAAGAACAGGTGGCGCAGGTCTTCTGGGACCAATGCAATTCTGCTTATATGGGTGCGTTTTTTCGTGCAGCTTGTAGGCGGAAATGATTTTTGTCATTAAATCCATCACAGGCCCTGTTTGAAAGAGTATTCATTAGTTAGCGATGCAGTGTGGGAAGCAGCTGGTCATTATTAGTCCATCAACGAGCTTTTTCAAGGAAGCCATTGTCAATAAACGAGAACTCCGGCAGGAGTAATTAGCGTTCTAGAAATCTGACTGCACGGACAGGACTATCCTCTCACAAGGCCTCATTAGAGTATATGACACCGATGGGAGAATGATAGCCAGATTAAAAAGGACAAAAGGAGCAAGTAGCATTCTTACTTTACAGTATTTTTTCTGCAAAACAGCCACTATCTTTGCTTATTGTGTAAGCATTTCTAACAGCTCAGGGTTCCATGCTTGCGCTTGTGTTACATCACAGGAGATCCAGACCAACAGTCAAGAAATGATAACAAATCAATTTCATTAGCTATCTTTTACTCGCCCTCATGTTGCTTCAAATTCTTAAGATTTCTTTGGAACATTTTACGCAGGATGTTCATGCCGTTGTTTCAATGAAAGTGAATGGTGACCAAGTGCTGTCCAGCTCAAATAAGGACAAAAGGTAGTCACTTTTTTTCAATTCTCTATTATTCAGTGTCACATGAGCCTTCAGAAATCATTCTGTTGTACAGATTTGCTGCTCAAGAAACATTTCCTAATATTATCAATGTTAAAAACAGCTGTGATGCGTAATATTTTTGTGGACACCATTTTTCCAGGATTCTATGATGAATTATTTGATTTCACTGAAACTTCAAAAGAGCAGCATTTATTAGAAACGGAAACCTTTTGTAAAAATCTGAATGTCTTTCAAGGGATTTAATGCATCCCTCCTGAACAAAAAATAATTAATTTCTCTTAAAAAAAAAAAAAAAAAAAAAAAAAAGGAAAATGAATGAATGCAAAGACTTCTGAAACACTGTAATAGTATTTCAGTTTCAGTTGTTATTCATTGTCAGTCTCCTAGCTCTCAAATCTCTTTTCCACTTTTCTGCACTTCATTGTGCATTATTCAAATTAGGCATGTTGTTATTGGTTATGAGAGCATATGTCACCAATGGCTTCAAACCTGGTCTAATACATCTTGATGCGTCATATTTGAAAATACACAAATGTGAATGAGACTGCTGCATGTGGTATAAGGTTTTCAGTGAACAGCAGCTCAATAGCACTTCAGTCTGTTCCTCACTTAAGGAGGCTTGGAATATAACAGATGAGTCACTTCACGATGCTTTATGCCCTTTTTTGAGCTTTGAGAAAGGTCAGCATTCAATTACTGGCTTCATGTTCAACAGAACAAACAAAATCACACAGGTTTGAAATAACATGAGGATTTTCATGTTAAGTTGAACTATTCCTTTGAATAAATGTTATAGCAAAAGGTTCAAAAGATTTTTTTGACAAGCTGTTTTCTGCAAGCAAACAGATGAAGTCTGCAGGTATGAGATGATTTAATACAAAGCACATTCTGTTCCGTGACATTCCTTCAATTCACACGCTCACAAGAGCCTGACACTCCAAACACCTGCAAGACAGAAGTTTGACAAGAAACTAAATCCAGCGGAGAAATCAAGTGTCCATCACAGCACACATCCTCGTGAATGTTGCATCGCTTTCTGCCATGTTCTGTTGCTTTTAAGGGCTTGTTCTTAAGAGACAGCTGAAGATGTACACTTATCAACTATAAATGTGGCCATCTGTGCTTTTTGCAGATGCGCCTGTCTTGTGAGCACTGTTACAATGTTAAAGCAAAGTATTGATGAGTGGTGTTTGCAAAGGCAAGAATCACTATTACTATAGCTCATGCTAGATTTAAACTCATTCCGCAGCATTTTTGCTAAAAATAAAGGTTCTTTGTTGGCATTGAGGATGTTAAATAACCTTTAAGCATTCATGGAATCTTTCCACTGGACAAAAGGTTCTTTATATTGGAAAAATGTTCATTAGTTTTTCAAAATGTAAATCTTCACATAAGGTAAAAAAGTAGAGCAGGCATGAAAAATGCCTCAAATTATCTGGCATTTCGAGGAGCTGTGTTATTAGGTAAATGACAGTGACATTTGTTTTGTGTTTTATCAAATAAAAAAATTCTACAGATTTGCAGCTTTTGTAGGTTCTTAAGATCTTAGAATGTTCTTCAAATTAAGAGAGGTAAGTTTTTTAATAACTGTTCACTGGAGGGTTTTTTGAGGAACCAAAAATAATTATTCAGTAATTTTCTTCATTTTGAATCCCTTTTCTGAAACTAGCAAACACTGAAAACATCCAAGCATTGAGTTTTGCACTGGCAAACACCCATCTCATTTTCCTTTAGATGTATTTACTCCCACCTTGCTGTCTCATCCTCTCTTTTAGTTTGTCTCGCTCCCAGACAGATAGCTGTTCTTAGTGTTAACAGGAAGTTGAGTCATCTGCCTCATTACCTGGAGCAAGCCGTTAAATGGTCCATTATCAAACGTGATAGCTGTTTTCCTGCAGGAAGAGAGACGTGGGCAGACGTTACTGGAGATCTGTGGTCTGTGTTTCGCTGAAATGAGGTCACAGCTTACACTTCACATGATTTATGTTAAAGGATTCTGCTATCATTTAAGATCTATGATCACATACGTATTTTATTAATATAAAAAAAAAAAATATTATAAAAAATAATAATAATAATAATAATAATAATATAGTAACAGTAAAAACATTTAGAATTGACTTTCTATTCATCCTGTAAATCATTTTCCACAAAAACATTAAGGAGCACAACTGTTCCACATTGATAATAAATGTTTCTTGAGCACTAAATCAGTATTTTAAAATGATTTCCGAAAAATCACGTGACACTGCAGACTAGAGTAATGAGGCTAAAAATTCTGCTTTGCATCACAGGAATAATATACATTTTAAAATATCTATTACAACAGAAAACGGTTATTTGAAATTGTATAAATTACACAGTTATACTGTAAGAGACTTCTCTCAAAAGCATTAAAAATCATACCAACCTCAAACTTGAAGTGTAGTGTGTGTGACATTCGCTTGATGACCAGGAGAAGAAGAAAAAAAACATCTACAGGTTTATAAAATATATAAATATCTAATTGAAAAAAAGTGTGACCCTGGAGCACAAAACCAGTCTTAAGTCGCTGGGGTATATTTGTAGCAATAGCCAACAATAAATTTTATGGGTCAAAATTATCACATTTTCTTTTATGCCAAAAATCATTAGGATATTAAGTAAAAAAAAATAATAATAATTAAATTTCATACCTTAAATATCAAAACTTAATTTTTGATTAGTAATATGCATTGCTAAGAACATCATTTGGACAAATTTACAGGCGATTTTCTCAATATTTTTTAAATTTTTTTATTTTTTTTGCACCCTCAGATTCCAGATTTCCAAATAGTTGCATCTCGGCCAAATATTTATTCAGCTTTCACATGCTGTATAATTCTCAAATTTTTTTAATTTTTTTTTACTAAAATTGTTTTGTGGTCCGGGGTCACATATGTATTTGTAAGACATCACTCCATGGATAAACACCATTTTGAAAAGTATAGCCAAAATAGTGACATTTATTGGTTTTAAACATTCAGAACATTCATTTAAACTATACAGAAATATCTTTTTCCCTTGCTTCTATCTTTTGTGTTTACTCTGTAACGCTCAGCCCAGTGGGCTGGGTTACTAAAACTGAAATGGGGTCTGACTTTTCTGTGTGAGTGTTAAAATATGTTAAAAGAATGACAAACTCAAAATACGGTTAATAAGAATGGTGTATTTACACGTTCACATTAAAAGACTTTAAAACAACACTATAAAACCAGGTATACTCAGTTTGTTAAAAGAATACAGGTATTTTGTCCATACCCTAAAACAGTCCAAGAATCCCAGTGTGTCGATGAGTCCCATTGTGAGTGTCCACCTGTGTATATACAATCCAAGTTGCTGCAAGTGATCCGGAAAGTTAAGTCCAATTATAAAGAAACTCCACAGTCCAGGTGTGAGTGGAAGCTGTGAATAGCCTCCATGTTTGTTTGCCATGCTGCTCTTCTTATAGTGCTCCTGCTTCCTGTCAGGTCACTGATCACCTGACAGGCCCACCATACAGTTCTTAAAGACACACACACACACACTATAATGGTTAAGAGGCATTAAATGGACATAAGAAACATGGAAACCAATTAAAACTCTATAATACATAAAATCAATGTAATAAATAGAGCGGTTAAAACATGTCCCCTTGTGTGACAGTGTCACAACTCTAAGGTCAATTTCTATGGTTTGGAAATAGATGACAGTTTAACTTGATCTTACATATTGTAGGAGAAGCAACATGTTTAGCGTGTTTTCCAACAGTCTGTCTGGGCTTGTCATGTGTGATGGATGAAGGAAAACATCCCAGACTGAAAGCGAGCTCCTGTGGGAGGACACAGACGGGCCTCGGAGACGTGTTTCAGGGATATGACGGATCTGGAAGACTGAAGGAAACCACAGGTCTGTCTCGTACAGGATAAGAGTTCAACCTTTAGAGCTGGAATTGATTGCTGTGCGTGGGATTCAGGTGAAAAATATGTATGAAAATGACATCTTTATCATGTTAGAGCAGGGGTCAGCAACCTTTTGACCATAAGGTGACGTTTTTCATTTTTCTGGATAACCACTGTGCCAAAACCTTTTGAAAGATTTTTTTTATTTTTTATTTTATTTTTATTTTTATTTTATTTTATTTTATTTTATTTTATTTTATTTTATTTTATTTTATTTTAGTATTTATTTATTTATTTTGCATAATGCAATTTGGTCATTTTTACGATTTTGTCTTAATTCCAGTCTAGTTAATTTGTAGGTATATATATATATATATATATATATATATATATATATAGATATATATATATATATATATATATATATGTATATGTAGCACATTTTCTAAAGAAGTGCATTGCTATATGGTAGCCAAGATAGTGTTTTTTATTGTTATTATTATTTTTTTGTTATTTTTCTGAATATTTTTTAAATAAGTATCTTATGATTAGCAAAGCTCTATTTATTAGATCAAAAATACAGTAAAAACCGTAATAATGTGAAATATTATTACAATTTAAATTTCTATTTTAATATATTTTACAAGCTAAATTTTCAGCAGCCGTTTCTCCAGTATAAATATGACAAAATATGATGATTTTGGGATTCATGAATTCTTTTTTTATTATTATTATAATTATTGTTTAAATCAAGTTGTGCTGCTTATTCATTTATTCATCAGGATTCTTTGCTGAAAAGTTCCATAAAACATTTTTTTTTTTTTTTTTTTTTTTTTTAATAAACTTTAAACCAATCATTTAGAATTAGATTTCACTTTTATATTCTGATATTTAATTTCAGGTTAATTTCAGCTCCTGTATTCAAAGTAAGTCGAAATAGATTTTATGCCTGCTTTATTAATTGTCAGGTGAAATGAAAACTTCAAAATCTAACAAAGATAAAAACCATCAGGTAGAAAATTAAAAAAAAAAAAAAAAAAAATTATAAGAGATGATTTACTGTCCTAATATTTAGGATTCATTCCACTATGAGCAATAACAATGGCCATTTGACAATTAGGAGTCTAATTATTAGGATTTGCAATGTACTGTATTAGGATTTAGGATAAATGCACTTTTATTAGGGACTTAGCAAACTAGATCTGATGACAAATTAATAATAATAATAAAAAAAAAAAAAAAAATCTGTGTTCAGTCTCTGAGGTTGTTTCATACCACTAGATGGCAGTCAGCATCTCTATGCTGAAGTCCAGGCAAAGGGCGCTGACCTCAGTCCAGAGAGAGAAAAATCTAGACACACACATATTCACAAATATGAATAACTTGGCAAAAATGTGAGAATTTGACATTACAGATGTAGTTCAGGTCACAGCAAGTCTAAAAGCTGAAATGAAAATAAATAAATGTTAATAGCCACTGTCATATCTCTGAAAGCTTAAACACATGTCATACTGCACAAGCCTCAAATATCTAATTCTATTAGTTTTCAGCGAATCTTACAGCTGGTGTTGTGCAGAGCGAGTGGGCGCTGGTTTGACCTCTGGCTGCGTATAGGTCACGTCTCTGGTTTGCTGACATTCCTAATGAAAGCTGAGAGCATTTCTAGCCATCAGCGAGGTGGCGAGCAGACAAGGAATATCGATTTTCAGACATTTAACAATTTACCGTAGCTGCCTCCATCCAGCAGGTGCAAAGGATGTTCCTTTCCCATTCTCACCTCTAGACGTTAAACAGGAACTACTTTTGTAACCATGGCGATATCTTCCCTTGACGTGATGCAGGTTTAAATGAAGTGATGAAATGATGCCTCTCACGAGTTGTGCATGTGACGCTTAACTCTTGATGATCCTGAAATGAATAAACAGATATATGAAATCGATAACAGTCCCTCAAATATTTGCAGTGTATCAGAGCACACAAACAAACATTGGACTGAATATTAATACACATCTGCTCTGTACATTACCCTCTAAATGTAGTACATCACATGCTCACCTTGCAAGCAAATATTAACAAGGTTGTTAAATGTTCTTTAATATTAAAGACACCAAATATACAAATTATGTATGTGTGTATATATATATGTGTGTGTGTGTGTGTGTGTGTGTGTGTGTGTGACATTTTTTTTATTTTGAAATAAGTCTCTAATCCTCTGCAAATCTGCATTTATTTGGTTAAAAAAATACAGTAAAAACAGTACCATTGTAAAGTATTATTAAATATATTTAAATAAACAGTTTTCTATTTCAATATATTTTAAAAGCTAAATTTTCAGCAGCCATCTCTCCAGTCATCTAATCTGAAAACTAACACACTTTTTACAGGATTATTTCATAAACATAAAGTTCCCCAAAACAGCATTAAAATAAAT